>NC_074680.1:7804879-7830554 GCF_029448725.1 Salvelinus fontinalis | reverse complement strand
AGAGAGATGAGTGGAAGCACCAGACATACTTCAAGGAAGTGTCTGATGCCCTCCCAGCTCCACTGTTGCCAATAACCACCATTGGATCTTAACTATAATGGCAAACAAGGAATAATAATGACTTGACGTTTCTCTCCGATATTCATTTGACAGTAGGTTTGCAAGTGACAAAATAAATGAGATTACATTGTAGTATAGGTAAAACCTTCTTTTCCTCTTTCCCAAGCCAAGCGTGTCCCTCTCCACCACCCCCTCCAAGTTTTCCTCCCCCTTTTACCCACCTAAACCAAGCTTGGGCGACCCTCCCATCTTTGTCCACCCAAGCCAAGCTTGTCACAACCTCCCTTCCTTGCCCACTCTTACCCACCCAAGCCAAGCTTGTCACAACCTCCCTTCCTTGCCACTCTTATCCACCCAAGCCAAGCTTGTCACAACCTCCCTTCCTTGCCCACTCTTACCCACCCAAGCCAAGCTTGTCACAACCTCCCGTCTTTTCCCACCCACCCTCCCTTCTTCTCAGGCACATTTATACCATCCCTCGTCCATTCTCCTTCTTTCACATGCATCGTGCACCCAATGCTTCCACACATCCTTTCTCTCCCGCCCAACCCTCCTAAACATATTCACATTCAACCTCCCTCACACTCCTATTCATATGCACAGACACACACATACACTCACCCACACCTACACCCACCCCATCCATAGAACAGTTATTGATGTACATGCTATAGTTCCCCGTTGGTATTGTCTTTTCAGTGTCTACGTAGCCCATTGACATCGGCTACTTCTAACGTTACTTCATAGAGAAGAACAGTTACTTGGGGAAAGTAGAGTCTAGATTGTATTTGGGGGAGGGGGAAGGAATATTGTCTCAATTTACGATAAGCTGGTTTTTGACACTACTGTATGTCATCTAGTGTGCTTATCTTTTCCCCCCCGCTTCTTCCTCTCCTCAGTGCAGGGGGACATCCATTTCTCATTATCACCTGTTGGCATTGAGGTCACTGTCATGACATTTCTGAAATTCGCTGGGAGCGGCTGAAGTATCTGTTGCAATCAGAGGCAAGAGCATAACATGGTGAGAAGTGGAATTTGTCTTGTGATTCGTCAGCAGTGTGTGAACGAACAGTGTGTGTGTCTGTGTAGTGTGTATGGGTGTGTGTGCGTGTCTTTGTGTGTGTGTGAGAGAGAGAGAGAGAGAGAGAGAGAGAGAGAGAGAGAGAGAGAGAGAGAGAGAGAGAGAGAGAGAGAGAGAGAGAGAGAGAGAGAGAGAGAGAGAGAGAGAGAGAGAGAGAGAGAGAGAGGAGAGAGAGAGAGAGAGAGAGAGAGAGAGAGAGAGAGAGAGAGAGAGAGTGAGAGAGAGAGAGAGAGAGAGAGAGAGAGAGAGAGAGAGAGAGAGAGAGAGAGAGTGTGTGTGTGTTCTGGGGGCTTGTGCATGCGCCTATGTGTGCGTTCTAGGGACTTTACATCTCGCTACTGCCTAGACATTTAGTCCATTGTGGTCACATTACACCTCGGGGAGAGTAGTAAGGGGCGGGACAGGGCGGGGGTGGACAGAGGACACTAGAATAAAGGATGTTCACTCCAACCCCAACGCACACTTGATGAGAGTACTTCATGATACTAAATGGAAATAGCCCTTTTTTCAAAATGTATTATTTAGTTTTATGCTTTACCCAAACCATAGCTCTAACCTTAACCACTATGAATGAATGCCTAAACTTAACCCTTTTGAGTTGTTTCTGTTTTAACCCTGTGACCTCGCGGAATTAACCCTGTAATCACATGGAATTAATGGGTGAAAAATGTACGTTCATCGAATTACGTGAAATCCGAAGTGAAACTCTGAGATCATGAGGTTGGTATTATAATAGGGTTCATAGGACATTATAAGGAGTCATATAGGCTCATGACAAGTCTTAGTTACAATGTATTAGAGCTGCATCACAAAGTGTTACCAACTCCTTCTAATGGTCTGTAATGTGTAAGTTGTAGGTTACATCCTATGAAATAAGCCTTTTGTTTGTTTTTCAACAAGAGGACTAAAGCGGATCATAGGAGGCATTTTACTCTCCAACAGCCGAGGGATGAACAAGTCTTGGGAATGTGCTAACTTGAGACTACTGTATCAGGGTGAGATAACACCACAACATCAACTTGTCAGGTTTTGTCCCCGGCTTTATAGTTTTGAAATAATCACTAACTAATCCATTCTCCTGATCTCAAACAGTGGGCCAGGAGCTTTTCATGCATGACCATGTGTGATCTGGCCAGGGTCTAGGATATAGCCTTTAAATGGGACCCAGAGTTTCTCTGTAGTTGAGTCACATGGTCAGGAAAAAAAATCTGGGCACTAAGAGATTTATCTCATGGCCAGAAAACCTTGACTACTGCTTATAATAGGAATGTTATTAGAGACAGATGCACTAATCTGTAAATCACATGAATTGTCATAAAAAAGGTTTTGTGGGTTAACAGATTGACATATACAGCACATATGAGTTAAGGATTAAGAGGATATGCATACAGTTGAAGTCGGATGTTTACATACACCGTAACCAAATACATTTACACTCAGTTTTCACAATTCCTGACATTTAATCCTAGTAAAAATTCCCTTTCATAGGTCAGTTAGGATCAACACTTTATTTAAAGAATGTGAAATGTCAGAATAATAGTAGAGAGAATGATTTACTTCAGCTTTCATTTCTTTCATCACATTCCCAGTGGGTCAGAAGTTAACATACACTCAATTAGTATTTGGTAGCATTGCCTTTAAATTGTTTAACTTGGGTCAAACGTTTTGGGTAGCCTTCCACAAGCTTCCCACAATAAGTTGGGTGAATTTTGACCCATTCCTCCTGACAGAGATGGTGTAACTGAGTCAGGTTTGTAGGCCTCCTTGCTCGCACACGCTTTTTCAGTTCTGCCCACAAATTTTCTAAAGGATTGAGGTCAGGGCTTTGTGATGGCCACTCCAATACCTTGACTTTGTTGTCCTTAAGACATTTTGCCACAACTTTGGAAGAATGCTTGGGGTCATTGTCCATTTGGAAGACCCATTTGCGACCAAGCTTTAACTTCCTGACTGATGTCTTGAGATGCTGCTTCAATATATCCACATAATTTTCCATCCCTCATGATGCCATCTATTTTGTGAAGTGCACCAGTCCTTCCTGCAGCAAAGCACCCCCACAACATGATGCTGCCACCCCCGAGCTTCACGGTTGGGATGGTGTTCTTCGGCTTGCAAGCCTCCCTCTTTTTCCTCCAAACAAAACGATGGTCATTATGGCCAAACAGTTCTATTTTTGTTTCATCGCACCAGAGGACATTTCTCTAAAAAGTACGATCTTTGTCACCTTGTGCAGTTGCAAACCATAGTCTGGCTTTTTCATGGCGTTTTTGAACAGTGGCTTCTTCCTTGCTGAGCGGCCTTTCAGGTTAAATCGATATAGGACTCATTTTACTGTGGCTATAGATACTTTTGTACCTGTTTCCTCCAGCATCTTCACAAGGTTCTTTGCTGTTGTTCTGGGATTGATTTGCACTTTCGCACCAAAGTACGTTCATCTCTAGGAGACAGAACGCGTCTCCTTCCTAATCGGTATGACGGCTGCATGGTCCCATGGTGTTTATACTTGCGTACTATTGTTTGTACAGATGAATGTGGTACCTTTAGGCGTTTGTAAATTGCTCCCAAGGATGAACCAGACTTGTGGAGGTCTACAATTTTTATTTGGAGGTCTTCACTGATTTATTTTGATTTTCCCATGATGTCATGCAAAGAGGCACTGAGTTTGAAGGTAGGCCTTGAAATACATCCACAGGTACACCTCCAATTGACTCAAATTATGTAAATTAGCCTATCAGAAGTTTCTAAAGCCATGACATTATTTTCTGGAATTTTCCAAGCTGTTTAAAGGCAACTTCTTAGAACTAGGGGGCGACATTTTCACTTTTGGATGAATTTGTGCCAAAATTAAACGGCCTCGTACTCTGTCCTAGATCATATGATATGCATATTATTATTACTATTGGATAGAAAACACTCTGAAGTTTCTAAAACTGTTTGAATTATATATGTGAGTAAAACAGAACTCATATGGCAGGCAAACTTCCAAACAGGAAGTGAAAATTCTGAAATGGGTCACTGTGAAAGGCATCGCCTATTCAATTGCCTTATATTTATGGATCTGTATGCACTTCATACGCCTTCCACTAGATGTCAACAGGCAGTAGAACGTGGAATGAAGCATATAGCTTCATGTGGGACCGGATGAGAGCCTTTGGAGTGACAGGTCAGGCAGATTGCCAGTTCTTGGCCACGCGCAGAGGGAATGTGATGTCTTTGTCTGCACTGCGTTAGATAGACATGAAGAAATGCTCCGTTTGGGACGTTATTGGATATATATGAGAAAAACATCCTGAAGAGTGATTCTCAACTGAGTTTGACCAGTTTATTCGAATTTTAATATCACTTTTTTAAGTTTTCGTTCATTGCGCAAATGTGTATGGACACGTGAGCTACACATGCTAGCCAAAGTTGCTAATTCGACAGAAGTAATGGACATTATAAAACAAAACAACGATTTATTGTGGAACTAGGATTCCTGGCACTGCATTCTGATGAAAGTTCATCAAAGGTAAGGGAATATTTATGATGTTATTTCGTATTTCTGTTGACTCTGTTGACTCCAACATGGTGGAGAATGGCTGAGCGCTGTCTCAGATTATTGCATGCTGTGCTTTTTACTAAAGTTATTTTTTAAATCTAACACAGCGGTTGCATTAAGAACCAGTATATCTTTAATTATATGTTAAACATGTATCTTTCATCAAAGTTTATGATGAGTATTTCTGTATTTCACGTTGCTATCTGTAATTACTTTCGCTATTTTGGAGCCATTTCTGAACATGGTGCCAATGTAAAACCACGATTTCTGGCTATAAATATGCACGTAATCGAACAAAACATAAATGTATTGTATAACATGATGTCATATGACTGTCATCTGATGAAGTTGTTCAAAGGTTAGTGATTAATTTTATCTCTATTTGTGGGTTTTGTGAAAGCTATCTTTTCTGTGAAAAAATGGCGGTGTGTTTTTTTGGATATGGTGGTGAGCTAACATAAATATATGTTGTGTTTTCGCTGTAAAACATTTTAAAAATCGGACATGTTGGTTGGATTCACAAGATGTTTATCTTTAATTATGTGTACTGTCACGTTCCTGACCTTATTTGCCTTTGTTTTACTTTGTTTAGTTGGTCAGGACTGTTTCGGGACTGTTTCGTTGTCGTTCGTGTATGTAGTCTGTTCCTGTTCGTGCGTTCTTCGTGTTTTTTATGTAAGTTCCAAGTTCAGGTCTGTCTACGTCGTTTTGTTGTTTTGTAGTTTCCAAGTGTTTTCGTGTTCGTCTTTAAATAAATCATTATGTCTTCATTAAACACTGCGTTTTGGCCCGACCCTTACTCCTCCTCCTCATCCGAGGAGGAGGCATTAGACAGCCGTTACAGAATCATCCACCAACCAAGGACCAAGCGGCGTGGGAGAAAGCAACAGCGATCGCAGGATTCATGGACATGGAAGGAAATATTGGATGGAAAAGGTCCATGGGCACAGCCAGGAGAATATCGCCGCCCTCGTGAAGAGCTGGAGGCAGCTAAAGCCGAGAGGCGGTGGTATGAGGAGGCAGCACGGAAGCGAGGCTGGAAACCGGTGAGTCAAGCCCAAAAATTTATTGGGGGGGGCTACAAGGGAGTGTGGCAAAGTCAGGTAGGAGACCTGCGCCAACTCCCCGAGCTTACCGTGGAGAGTGAGAGTACAGACAGAGACCGTGTTATGCGGTAGAGGGCACGGTGTCTCCTGTACGTGTGCATAGCCCAGTGCAGGTTATTCCACCTCCCCGCACAGGCAGGGCTAGATTGAGTATTGAGCCGGATGTCATGAAGCCGGCCCAACGCATCTGGCCACCAGTGCGTCTCCTCGGGCCGGCATACATGGCACCAGCCTTACGCATGGTGTCCCCGGTTCGCATACACAGCCCAGTGCGGGTTATTCCACCTCCCCGCATTGGGCGGGCTACGGGGAGCATACAACCAGGTAAGGTTGGGCAGGCTCAGTGCTCAAGGGAGCCAGTACGCCTGCATGGTCCGGTATATCCGGCGCCACGTCCCCGCCCCAGCCCAGTACCACCAGTGCCGTCACCACGCACTAAGCCTTCTGTGCGTCTCCAGAGCCCTGTTCCTCCTCCACGCACTAGCCCTATGGTGCGTGTCTCCTGCCCATTACCACCAGTGCCTACACCACGCACTAAGCCTCCTGTGCGCCTCCAGAGTCCTGTGCGTCCTGTTGCTGCTCTCCGCACTAGCCTGAAGGTGAGTGTCCTTAGCCCGGTACCTCCAGTTCCGGCACCACGCACCAGGCCTACAGTGCGCCTCAGCCGGCTGCCCAGCGGCGCCTGAACTGCCCGTCTGCCCAACGGCGCCTGAACTGCCCGTCTGCCCAACGGTGCCTAAACTGCCCGTCTGCCAAACGGCGCCTGAACTGCCCGTCTGCCCAACGGCGCCTGAACTGCCCGTCTGCCCAACGCCGTCTGAACTGTCCGTCTGCCAAGCGCCTGCAAAGCCGCCCATCTGTACTGAGCCTGCAAAGCTGCCCGTCTGTACTGAGCCTTCAAAGCCGCCCGTCTGTCATGAGCTTTCAGAGCCATCTGCCAGACAGGAGCCGCTAGAGCCGTCCGCCAGACAGGAGCCGCTAGGGCCGTCCGCCAGACAGGAGCCGCCAGAGCCTTCCGCCAGACAGGAGCAGCCAGGGCCTTCCGCCAGACAGGAGCAGCCAGAGCCTTCCGCCAGACAGGAGCAGCCAGAGCCTTCCGCCAGACAGGAGCAGCCAGAGCCTTCCGCCAGACAGGAGCAGCCAGAGCCTTCCGCCAGACAGGAGCAGCCAGAGCCTTCCGCCAGACAGGAGCAGCCAGAGCCTTCCGCCAGCCATGAGAAGCCAGAGCCGCCAGCCAGCCATGAGCAGCCAGAGCCACCAGCCAGCCAGGATCCGCCAGAGCCGCCAGCCAGCCAGGATCCGCCAGAGACAGCCAGTCCGGTGCTGTCCCTCAGTTCGGAGCTGGCCTTCAGCCCGGAGCTGCCCCTCAGCCCGGAGCTGCCAGTAGTCCAGAGTTGCCCCTCTGTCCTAAGCTACCTTTCTGTTCTGAGCTACCTCTCTGTCCTGAGCTACCTCTCTGTCCTGAGCTACCTCTCTGTCCTGAGCTACCCCTTCAGTCATGAGCTGCCCTCCAGTCATGAGCTGTCCTCCAGTCATGAGCTACCCTCCAGTCATGAGCTGTCCTCCAGTCATGAGCTGCCCTCCAGTCATGAGCTGCCCTCCAGTCATGAGCTGCCCTTCAGTCATGAGCTGTCCTCCAGTCATGAGCTGTCCTCCAGTCACGAGCTGCCCTTCAGTCACGAGCTGCCCTTCAGTCACGAGCTGCCCTTCAGTCACGAGCTGCCCTTCAGTCACGAGCTGCCCTTCAGTCACGAGCTGCCCTTCAGTCACGAGCTGCCCTCCAGTCACGAGCTGCCCTCCAGTCACGAGCTGCCCTCCAGTCACGAGCTGACCTCCAGTCATGAGCTGACCTTCAGTCCGGAGCTGCCCCTCAGCCCGGAGCTGCCAGTAGTCCAGAGTTGCCCCTCTGTCCTAAGCTACCTCTCTGTCCTAAGCTACCTCTCTGTCCTCAGCTACCTCTCTGTCCTGAGCTACCTCTCTGTCCTGAGCTACCTCTCTGTCCTGAGCTACCTCTCTGTCCTGAGCTACCTCTCTGTCCTGAGCTACCTCTCTGTCCTGAGCTACCTCTATGTCCTGAGTTATCTAGGGGGGACCGGTGTTAAGGTTCCTAGACCAGGGTCGGGTGCGAGGATCGCCACTCGGAGGACGCTAAGGAGGGGGACAGAGACAGTGGTGGAGTGGTGTCCTCGTCCTGCGCCGGAGCCGCCACTGTGGACAGATGCCCACCCAGACCCTCCCCTTGAGGTTCAGCATCTTGGGGGGGGGGGGGGGGGGGGGGGGGGGGGGCGTACTGTCACGTTCCTGACCTTATTTGCCTTTGTTTTACTTTGTTTAGTTGGTCAGGACGTGAGCTGGGTGGGTAGTCTATGTTATGTGTTTCTATGTTTAGGTTCATTGGTATTAGCCTTATATGGTTCTCAATCAGGGACAGCTGTTTGACGTTTCCTCTGATTGAGAACCATATAAAGGTAGGCTGTTCACATTGTTTGTTTGTGGGTGATTGTCTTCCGTGTCTGTGTATTTTGCACCACACGGGACTGTTTCGTTGTCGTTCGTGTATGTAGTCTGTTCCTGCTCGTGCGTTCTTCGTGTTTTTTATGTAAGTTCCAAGTTCAGGTCTGTCTACGTCGTTTTGTAGTTTCCAAGTGTTTTCGTGTTCGTCTTTAAATAAATCATTATGTCTTCATTAAACACTGCGTTTTGGCCCGACCCTTACTCCTCCTCCTCATCCGAGGAGGAGGCATTAGACAGCCGTTACATGTACAACATGTATTTTTTATCAAAGTTTATGATGAGTATTTCCGTATTTCACGTTGCTCTCTGTAATTACTTTCGCTATTTTGGAGCCATTTCTGAACATGGCGCCAATGTAAAACCACGATTTCTGGCTATAAATATGCAAATTTTCGAACAAAACATAAATGTATTGTATAACATGATGTCATAAGACTGTCATCTGATGAAGTTGTTCAAAGGTTAGTGATTAATTTTATCTCTATTTGTGGGTTTTGTGAAAGCTATCTTTGCGGTGAAAAAATGGCTGTGTTTTTTGGGATATGGTGGTGAGCTAACATAAATATATGTTGTGTTTTCGCTGTAAAACATTTTAAAAATCGGACATGTTGGCTGGATTCACAAGATGTTTATCTTTCATTTGCTGTATTGGACTTGTGATTTCATGAAATTATATTATATGATATCCCTGTGGCGCTATGCTAGGCTATTCTAGTCAGCATTTCTGATGAGAATGATCCCGGATCCGGGATGGGGGGCCCGTAGAGGTTTTAAAGGCACAGTCAACTTAGTGTATGTAAACTTCTGACCAACTGGTATTGTGATAAAGTGAATTATAAGTGAAATAATCTGTAAACAATTTTTGTAAAAATTACTTGTCATGCACACAGTAGATGTCCTAACCGACTTGCCAAAACTATAGTTTGTTAACAAGAAATGTGTGGAGTTGTTGAAAAACTGTGTTTTAATGACTCCAACCTAAGTGTATGTAAACTTCCGACTTCAACTGTACATCTGCTTCGCAAACTGATATCATGCACATTAACAAGCAGTCCTCTATTATTTTTACAAGTTATTTTTAGTTTGAATACTTTAAAGTGTAAAGTCCAATCCTTGCATCTCCATGTGGAACATTTGGAGTGCATAATGCTAAGCATTATAAATCTGTTTGCACTCTCTTCCATTGAATACAAAAAAAAAGAAGAGAATCAGACATGGCACTGATAGGGTAACTGCGACACACCCACGGAGTGGACCAATAGTAGGAATGTGGGGAGTGGACTATAGGGAAACACACATGAGAGAAACAACAGGCGAACATCACCACCAACCTTGGCCTAATCTTAGTTAACCCAGAACTAAAAGCTTAGTTAACGTAGTCAGTCCATGAGCGATTAACCTAGGCCTGCATGCCCGATTTAGTAATGGTTAACGTGCAGAGGTGTGTGTGTGAGAGAGAGAGAGAGACATGTTAGTCTCTGTGTGTGTGTGTGTGAGAGAGAGAGAGAGAGAGAGAGAGAGAGAGATGATTTGCTGAAGTGAATAGACTATGCTTGTATACATTTTTTTAGGCAATAGAGCATTTATTTTGGCATGATTGAGATGGGTAATTTACTAGCCAGGTGGATGAAAACTGAGAAGGGGGCCTATGGAGGGGTCTATGTATAATAATCCTGCTGTATCTGGGTCATTGGACCAGTGCTTCGCAACACCAGTCTCTAGAGCGCCAATGACTCACCCACACACCCACCGTGCGTTAGCCTATGCTCTCTCAATGCAGCTGTTCAGTCTGTGTATGTGTGTGAGTGAACGCGTTCAGCCGTGCGCGCATATATATTCGCCCGACCGACCACCACATGTTCACCCGAACGTAGAGCATGTGCTTGCCATGCAGTTGCGGCATGGGGACGTTAAATCTTTCCGCGGCGGTGCCGTCCAGAAAAGGTGAAACAATTAAAGCCATACAAACATCATCCCTGCATCTATATTGCTGTACAAACATCATCCCTGCGTCTATATTGCTGCTGTAGGCTATGTTATGTAATCCATTTAGGGGACTTCCCGCCCACACAAGCAATCCGCATACCAAACTACACATACAGTAGGGATTTGTTGTTTTTACCCCAAGAAAAGGAAAACCAACTACACCTTAACATTAGTGTAAACGGAGGCAGTGTGGACTGCATTTAGCCTACTGTGTCAGTCACAGCAAATCTCGTCCGAATCGTTTTGTCAAACGCTGCAATGTTTTGTCAAACGCTGATCAATAGTGAGATTACGATGACGTCGTTACATACAGTAGCTAAATTGTTGTAGAGGGGTATGATATGACAACAACATTGTAGGACTAATAAAAATACTAGTAGATAACATATATTTATAATCAGTAGGCTTGTCTTTTTCTATTCATTAATTTCAAACATCCCCAAATTCCCTATTGTAGCCTATGACAAGCTAGCGCTGAAGCAATGTTACAACGTTAAATGTAGTTATGTGCTTTCTGCAGCAGGGCAGAGATACAACAATGTAACCTAGTTTAGTTACTGTATGTCCATTGTGAGCTCTCCTCCACTCAAGCACGCCCAACTCCAGGCTACTGTAAACAAGTGAGATTTGTGGGACTTGTGTCTTGAAAAACAGGGTTTGACCAATGAACGCTGACATCTTTACCACATGGTTAGCTTGTTTACTAGAAGACCTGAAAACCCGCTGAATAGAGAGTTAAGAAAACCCGGAATTGAATTTCGTTTCTTAATATCAAAACTTGACACCTACAGCTATATTTCCACACTAAAATGGTTTCACCGCCGCTGATTTATCTATCCACTTGAGGCTAAATGTAAAGTACACGGTTATTTGAGTCCAAGGGCATTGTATGGTATTTACTTGAGACTGTTTTAGCAGAAGAAAGGCTCCATTCCGATCCTGCCCCTGATTCCATATCGGGTTTGGATATAACCAGCATACAACCCTTTTTCCAGGCACAGAAAATAGCATTTCAAGTTACAGCCGGTTAAAGCGAGCTTGAAGGAAGGGGGTGTGTTAAAAAATTGGCGGAGGTAAGTGCACTGTACCCATTGAAACTTTGGGTTGTTTTTTTCAAAGAAAAGTGCTGTTTATGATGCATTTTTCACCGATGCTTGTCAACATTCTAGTAGATGTCTTATGTATTGCATAAGGATTCGATTGTAATTGTATGTTTTTCATTGTAAGCATGAACAACTCCCAAAAAAACGTGTTGATCTGATCGCTGCAAAATGTATTGGGGCTCATTTCTATATGACCATGTTGATCAACTGTCGAGTGGCAAGTCATATTAGGAGGACGCAGTCAAAACAGACGCACTGTTTTTATTTGTGAGCCATCAATCACTCGTCAATGAAGCAATGCTGAGTAGCGCTGTAAAGGACATTTTCTTTCGTAACATAACAGCGTATCAGAATGTAGGCTGGGCTACTGTAAAAGTCATGTTTTTCATCCTAAACTCTCTTGTGCGCAGTGCTCCTTTGTTACAACAACCTTGTTGATGAATTTATTCCGTTTAATTTACAAGATTATCCTATTATTGTGGAACCTGTAAACATGCACAAAACATGTATACTAATAAACAAATTATTATGCATTATAGTGAATAAAATATTGACATTAAAAGTGTTGTAGTGAGAATATTGCTGCAATAGGGATAACATGGTGGTATTTTCATGGTATTTTTTTGCTGTACCGTCATGGTTAGTAAGCTCACCTAGAAGTTGTTTTGGTAAGGGAAATACACAATGGGCAGTTAGTGCGGGCATGCGTGGTTATACCACTCTTTACCGATAGGGGGTGGACACTCCTTCAGAGTGATGTTTTTGTAAGCACGTCGCTGCTTAATGCAATGATGATGACATTGATTGACACCTTGAATTAAAGCCTCCCATTCACCCCCTGGTCAACGTTATTATGCTGCGTTGTTATTATCATGTTATTACATTAAGCAATAGTAAAGATGTGGAGATATACACTGATGAGACTGATGATGACGATGATGATGACAGTGATAATAAAGCTATTTATTTATTTTATTTCACCTTTATTTAACTAGGCAAGTCAGTTAAGAACACATTCTTATTTACAATGACGGGCTACCAAAAGGCAAAAGGCCTCCTGCGGGGACAAAAGCCAAACTTTGGCGGGGCTCTAAATAATGCTAAATTGCCGATTCTATTTCTTTAAAATGCAGTTTTGAACTGTTACAGTGGTAAATATGAATATAAAAGTGTGTTCCAAATGAAACGAACACCCCCACCTTTCTGTCATGGACAATACAGTCGCCTACAATGACATACTCTTCAGAGCAAACTGATTTGAAATAAAAACAATATTAATTTCCTGAAAATAATATTTAGAAACAAATAATAAGAAAGTAGAGGATTACATTACGTTTGCATGCACATGCATAGCTAGTTTAAGGTTAAATAAATAAAAATAAAAGGGGGCTCATCTCTCATTCAAGGGGATTGCCCCCCCCCCCCCCCCCTTGTGGCACAGCAGTCTAAGGCACTGCATCTCAGTGCTAGAGGTGACACTACAGACACCCTGGTTCGATTCCAGGCTGGCCGTGATTGGGAGTCCCATAGGGTGGCGCACAATTGGCCCAGCTTTGGCCGGTGTAGGCCGTCATTGTAAATAAGAATTAGTTCTTAACTGACTTGCATAGTTAAATAATAATAATCACGTTCTGGTCAGAATTAACACCTTTTTAGGATGTGTTTTTTCCCTAGTATTCCTGGCAGTATGGGGCGGCAGGTAGACTAGTGGCATTGGGCCAGTAATCGAAATAAGAATAATAATTTGTTCTTAACTGACTTGCCTAGTTAAATAAAGGTTAAATAAATGAAGTATGCCGTCTGTGACTGACCATTGTGGCATGTACAGTAGAGAGCTACTGTAACACACAATGTTGTCCGGTCAAAGAAAATGCTGTTACGATCAGATCAGTTTACTATTACACCAGTGAGTCAACCATTACTGGAATCAAGGAGGGGGATGGAGAGAAAAAACCTGACTGTAATTTGAGGTTTTTTTTATGGCAGTTACCAACCAGACCTTCAGAGATGTCTCTTTCTCACTCTCATTCTCCTAGTCTCTCAAATGTTTTCTTTCATACAGATTTGGATCTTAATTTGAGCCATCTTGCTACAGCAGGAAAATGTGAATTATTATGCGGATTATAATGAATGCACATTTTTGTAGGGGTTGATAAACTTTTCATTCGGCGAAATCGAGTCTGAAATTTCAAAGTGGAAATGACAAACTTTTGAAGCCTTTTTAAAACTCAAATACACTACAAGTTTGCATTTCCTGACGTGCAGGAAAATTCTCAGAAACAGACCTCTACCCACATGTACATACTGTATTACCTCAATTACCTCAGCTACCTCGTACCCCTGCACATTGACTCAGTACTGATACACCTTCTATGTACAGTTTTATACAGTTTTCTTTCTTTCATCACATTCCCAGTGGGTCAGAAGTTTACATACACTCAATTAGTATTTGGTAGCATTGCTTTTAAATTGTTTAACTTGGGTGATGATAGCCTTCCACAAGCTCCCCACAATAAGTTGGGTGAATTGTGACCCATTCTTTCTGACAGAGCTGGTGTAACTGAGTCAGGTTTGTAGGCCTCCTTGCTCGCACACGCTTTTTCAGTTCTGCTCACAAATTTTCTACAGGATTGAGGTCAGGGCTTTGTGATGGCCACTCCAATACCTTGACTTTGTTGTCCTTAAGCCATTTTGCCACAACATTGGAAGTAAGGTTGGGGTCATTGTCCATTTGGAAGACCCATTTGCGACCAAGCTTGAACTTCCTGACTGATGTCTTGAGATGTTGCTTCAATATATCCACATAATTTGGAGTGTTTGAAAAACAAGTTTTTAATGAGTCCAACCTAAGTGTATGCAAACTTCGACTTCAACTGTATAGCCTCGTTAAAGTTTTTATTGTGTTTCTATTTCCTTTTTTATTTAGAAAATATTTGTCTTACTTTTTACCTCTGCATTGTTGGGAATGGGCTCATAAGTAAGCATTTCACTGTAAAGTCTACACCTGTTGTATTCCGTGCGTGTGACCAATACATTTGATTTGAAATTATATCTGTACTACTCAGTCTTTGGCTCCCCTGGTGGCGTTGGTGTTGCTTACACACACACACACACACACACACACACACACACACACACACACACACACACACACACACACACACACACACACACACACACACACACACACACACACACACACACACACACACACACACACACACACACCACTCCTCTCTCCTCCACCCTGCACTCCACTCCACACTCCCCACCCCAAATCTTTCCCACCTGTAAATTCTCTTCTGTACTCTGTAGAAGGGATGACTCACTGTGTCTGTCTTGCTCTCTGGTATTGAGACTTGCATCAGTTTCATGATGACATCCAAATAGTGATTTTATTGACTACGTGAGACAGGAAGGGTGATTGGTGGTAGAATGAGTCCTCCGCTTTGCAGGGGAACGTTCAGTAATTATTGGGAGAGTATTATTGAAGAATCCCACCTCAACTTATTGGAGACTGATTGCAGACTCATTGGAGCAGTGTCGTGACTTTTAGCCTTTTTCCTAAGCAGGGTAAATACAAAGTATTTTGACGTAATCATGTATTTTGAATATGTGCAGGGTAACTTGAATAACATGAAATTCAACAAGTGGAAAGAGTCATTAGTAGTGCACTCTTTTGTAATAACTATGCAATTAATATACTGTCTGGTTTGAAGATAATATTTACCGGCTAATTTTACGTAATTGTATGTTGAAACCTAAGGTAGGCCTAAACATTCCATTGGGATGTTGATTTGCAGCTAACTTTAGGTCTGTGTGTAGGTGGTCTGACCAGCAACCAGCCCGTCCTCTCTTTAAAGAAGTATCAAGACCAATCTAATGATGGACAACAGTGTCCGAAATAGAAGGGCTTCAAAATAGGTCATCATGGGAAATTTTTGTGTTCTAATTAGGGTTATCACGATACCGGAATTTTGACTTCGATATTGATACAAGGTTTAGTATCACAATACTCGATACCAAAACGATACCACGACAATCTTTTGAGTTAAAATTGTTTTTACAGCAACATTTTTTGGATATATGCGTGTATGCATTAATGAATCAATTATACAATCATACAATCAATTTGACTTTGTTTTTACCAATGTAACTGCATTATGGTAGTAAGGTAAATTGTAAGTATCTATTGATAAACGGGGTAAATCAAGATGTAGCGTAGGCCTATCCACAATACAGGTGAATGCATAGTCAATAGGTGTGTGCATGCATGGAGTTATTGAGCTTGTTTTGCCTGATTTCATGGGGCTATAGATGACAAACAATATGTTTCCCTTCCATTTGGGACTTATTTTATTGTACTGGTCAACAACATTTGCATAGAAGTAGCCTCTTTTATCAAACTGTGCACTGTCTCTTTAACCAGTAATGACTTCATTTGCTGCTATTCTTTGGGAGAGATGTGAGAGAGAGACAAAATAAGTGAATGACTAATGCTTTTGGTGGCAATCAGCTTTGAAATAAGCATATTTAGCATTATGGTTTGCACATTTTTTAAGTGCTGAGAAAAGTACTAAAATAATATTTCAACCAAACAGTGGTGGAAAAAGTACTCAATTGTCATACTTGAGTCAAAGTAAAGATATCTTAATAGAAAATGACTCAAGTAAAAGTGAAAGTCACCCAGTAAAATACTACTTGAGTAAAAGTCTAGAAGTATTTGGTTTTAAATATACTTATGTATCAAAAGTAAATGGAATTGCTAAAATGTACTTAAGTATCAATGTTACGTTCCTGACCTTATTTCCTTTGTTTAGTCTTTGTTTAGTTGGTCAGGATGTGAGCTGGGTGGGTGTAGTCTATGTTATGTGTTTCTTTGTTTAGGTTTGTCTTATTGGCCTGATATGGTTCTCAATCAGAGGCAGGTGTTTTACGTTGTCTCTGATTGGGAACCATATTAAGGTAGCCTGTTTTCACTGTTGGTTTGTGGGTGATTGTTCCTGTTCTTGCGTTCATCTGTTTTTGTGTTCTCTAGTTCGGGACTGTAGCTTCGTTGGGTTTTCGTTTGTTTATTGTTTTGTTCGTATTGAAGAAGTATTCTAATAAATATGGATACATACCACGCTGCGCTTTGGTCCTCCTCTCCTTCTACCGACGGAAGCCATTACAGAATCACCCACCCAGCTCACGTCCTGACCAACTAAACAAAGACTAAACAAAGGAAATAAGGTCAGGAACGTGACAATCACATGTGAAAGTAAAAGTACAAACCATTTCAAATTCCTTATATTAAACAATTTTCTTGTATTTTTTATTGGTTATTGGTGGATAGCCAGGGGGCACACTTCAACACTCAGACATAATTTACAAATGAAGCATTTGTGTTTAGTGAGTCTGCCAGATCAGAGGCAGTAGGGATGACCAGGGATGTTCTCTTGACAAGTGTGTGAATTGGACCAATTCCCTGTCAAAATGTAACAAAAACTTTTGGGTGTCAGGGAAAATGTATGGAGTAAAAAGTACATTATTTTCTTTAGGAATGTAGTGAAGTAAAAGTTGGCAAAAATATAAAAAGTAAAGTACAGATACCCCAAAAAACGACTTAAGTAGTACTTTAAATTATTTTTACTAAAATACTTTACACCACTGCAACCAAAGTACTTGGGTAGTGGATTGATGTTAGCTTTATCTGTCAGCTAGCAAGGGAAGCCTACAAAGCTGGAAGCTACCAGTATCTTCATCTACTGACCACGTTTACATGCACACAGTATTCCAGATAGCAGCTCATATCCCGCTTAACATTTTATTCGGGATATGCTGTTTACATGCACCTTTGATATCCTGCTCATGAGTATCCCTGTATCTATGAATGAACAGAATATTCCTCATTTAAGTTCATATTGGTTAAATGGAATAGTAACTGAAATATGGACACTGACTGTAGGCCTATAAACGCTCACATGTAGTGTAATATAATATGAACTCCTGCAGAATTGTGCATTTTTGCAGTGAAATTATACAACCAATGTTAATTTTGTCTCGGGAACAGGAGCGGAGAAATATTATTTTTTTCTTTCAGCATCGTTTGAGAAAATGGGATTTTGCGTGGAATGTGTTATCTTTGACACTATCAGCAGACAGTATTTGAACCACATAAAATATGCACCCAAGATGAATGGAAGCCTTATCAGAAATGTGTTCTGTCCTTTTCTCAGCTTTTCATTTCCTAATTTCCGTTTTCCACTGTTTTGTGTAGTTATTGTGTTTTCTCCCCGGTCCCTAAACGAAACAGACAACTTTACCAGTGTTAACTAGATTACAAATGCATTCATTCTATCAATGTAAGATATTATTCTGGTGACCACTACTTTATTTAGTCTTCTGGGGCAACAAATGATGACAGAAGAGAAGCTGCATTTATCAAACTACAGTTGACAAACAAATGGCCTACCAAATGTCGGAAGTTATAATATGGCCTACCAAATGTCGGAAATTATAAGCAGAAACGTAATTTAATTTATAGTAAATTAATTATAGTGGGCAAAATTATTATGGAATTATTATGGTGATTTGTTTGACAACCGGATGAAAACATCATCACACAACACACGTGATTTGTGAAATTGAGCCTGACAGCGCAGACTGCAAAAACAACAGTAAAGGGGATAAGATGTTTACATGCCACAGTATCCCGTCTTAGAACAGCATATCCCAGGCATCTTATCTGGGTTTCTCATAACTGGTATACAAGTTTTGGGGGGTTATTGTAAACAGAATAGGATGTTTATAAAACAGAGTACTTGAGTATCCCGAATAGTAACGGGATATGGATGTGAATGTAAACCTGGTCACTGTAAAGTGAACATTTCTACATGCTGTGTCGCATTATTCTATTAGTCTGCAATTCGGGGCGTTTCTGTGTGTGGGCCTTTTTGGAACTGCAGGAACACCCCATTGGTTCCTTCACGAATGCCCCTCCCCCCCTTGAGCACGACAACTTCATGCTTGTGTGACTCTTTGTGTCCTTCACATTCAACAGTGTCCTTTGCTCCTGCCTGCTGAACAACTTCCCTCACTTTCATTCACAGAACAGTGGGAAAACTGTGCCCGACAAGCAGGGGCGAAGGACATTGTCTACCTGTCGACTCCGCCTTCCGCCAGCTACTCTAGTGCACAGCAGGCGGGGGTGACACCATGTGCTAGCTAGCTTGCTAGTTAGTGATACCATGTGCTAGCTAAATAGCTAGTTTACTAGTTAGTGACACCATGTGCTAGCTAGCTTGCTAGTGAGCTAGTTAGTGATACCATGTGCTAGCTAAATAGCTAGTTTACTAGTTAGTGACACCATGTACTAGATAGCTTGCTAGTTAGCTAACACACAGTGTCTCTCCCGCCTCCGGCATGTTGTGTACCGGAGTCCTCCTAGGACTAGCTAGCTAGCACACTGTGTCCTTCGCTCCCATCTGCCGAACACCTGCCCTCATTGTTGTTAACAGAAATGCAGGAAAACAGTGCCCAACAGGCAGGTGCGAAGAACACCGGGCGCATTCAAGCAGATCACTTTTGTCAAGATGTTGACCAATGTTGGTCACCACCTTTCAAATGTGTTGCATTATGGGTATAACATTTTTCCGACTTGCAACTACATGTCGACTGCATTAACTTTACAAAAATCATGTGATCAAAGGTCATGCAGTTTTTTATGAAGTCGCTTCAAGTCACTGTAGTTGCTTCTCACCAACTACACTATGCAGCCATCACCTGCATTGCGGGAGGCACTATTTGTTAACCAATCATTGGGGTGTTTTTGTTTGACCGACACGAACGTGGCCAAAGACATGACTGAAACAGCAAACAACTTTGCCACGATTCTAAAGCTACAGGGGATAGGCTACAAATTAAAGTGATATTTGATATCTCTAACCAATTAATTGTACACACACACGCTATGTTTTCATTTTGTGAGTGTGGAATAGGGGGTGTATAGAGAAGTTTATTTCTACATTTATAAAGAAAAACTTTTATAAGCAATAGCATCTATGTTGATACTGCCATGTTGAGTTGATCTGAGCCTTGCTGTTTGAAAAGCACTACAGTGTTCAACTTTCGGCTATCGCAGATGCACCTCTCTGACATCACTCGCCAACTTTTGTCTACAGTCGGCTTCGTTAGACTTACCGCTCAAACACACCCACTGTTTACCGGTGTTGCCCCCGCTTCCCTTTAGCTATTCCGGTACACAGCAGGCGGGAAGCGAGGGTGATACCGTGTGCTAGCGAACTAGCTAGCTTGCTCGTCACCTCCCACCTGCTGTGTAGCAGAGTCTTCCGTAGGACTAGCTAGCTAGCACACAGTGTCCTTTGCTTCAGCCTTCCGAACACCTGCCCTTGCCGTCAACAGTTCCCGACAGGCGTGGGCGAAGGTCGCTACCGGGAAACACTCTTTTCATGCCACTTCGATACTGAAGTTACTTTTTCGTAGCAGGTTAGGAGAATTTACGCATCAGGTTAGGATAATTAACGTAGCAGGTTAGGAAACTGAGGTTAAGGTTAGGAAAGGGGTTAGGGTTAGCGAAAATGCTCTCCTAACCTGCTACGAAAATCACTTTGTATCAAAGTAGCATGAAAAGACTATGTCCCTTATGATACCTACTGTACTGGAGCGCCCCCACCCCCTTACCTGTCCTAGCTTAAAAATGTAACAATACAAGTATCAAGAGGGGTTCCTGCAGATGCGAGAATGACCACATGCAGGAACGCCCCGAATTGCTCCCTTCTCCATTATTCAAGACTGTTAACTTCTGTACAGCATGAGTGTGGAGCTCACACGATGCAGCCCAGACTCCCAGTGCAGGCTAGCAGTGAGTAAGTGGAGCTAACACGATGCAGCCCAGACTCACAGTGCAGGCTAGCAGTGAGTAAGTGGAGCTAACACGATGCAGCCCAGACTCCCAGTGCAGGTAGCAGTGAGTAAGTGGAGCTAACACGATGCAGCCCAGACTCCCAGTGCAGGTAGCAGTGAGTAAGTGGAGCTAACACGATGCAGCCCAGACTCCCAGTGCAGGCTAGCAGTGAGTAAGTGGAGCTAACACGATGCAGCCCAGACTCACAGTGCAGGCTAGCAGTGAGTAAGTGGAGCTAACACGATGCAGCCCAGACTCCCAGTGTAGGCTAGCAGTGAGTAAGTGGAGCTAACACGATGCAGCCCAGACTCCCAGTGCAGGCTAGCAGTGAGTAAGTGGAGCTAACACGATGCAGCCCAGACTCCCAGTGCAGGCTAGCAGTGAGTAAGTGGAGCTAACACGATGCAGCCCAGACTCCCAGTGCAGGTTAGCAGTGAGTAAGTGGAGCTAACACGATGCAGCCCAGACTCCCAGTGCAGGCTAGCAGTGAGTAAGTGGAGCTAACACGATGCAGCCCAGACTCCCAGTGCAGGCTAGCAGTGAGTAAGTGGAGCTAACACGATGCAGCCCAGACGCACAGTGCAGGCTAGCAGTGAGTAAGTGGAGCTAACACGATGCAGCCCAGACTCCCAGTGCAGGCTAGCAGTGAGTAAGTGGAGCTAACACGATGCAGCCCAGACTCCCAGTGCAGGCTAGCAGTGAGTAAGTGGAGCTAACACGATGCAGCCCAGACTCCCAGTGCAGGCTAGCAGTGAGCAAGTGGAGCTAACACGATGCAGCCCAGACTCCCAGTGCAGGCTAGCAGTGAGTAAGTGGAGCTAACACGATGCAGCCCAGACTCCCAGTGTAGGCTAGCAGTGAGTAAGTGGAGCTAACACGATGCAGCCCAGACTCACAGTGCAGGCTAGCAGTGAGTAAGTGGAGCTAACACGATGCAGCCCAGACGCACAGTGCAGGCTAGCAGTGAGTAAGTGGAGCTAACACGATGCAGCCCAGACTCCCAGTGCAGGCTAGCAGTGAGTAAGTGGAGCTAACACGATGCAGCCCAGACTCCCAGTGCAGGCTAGCAGTGAGTAAGTGGAGCTAACACGATGCAGCCCAGACTCCCAGTGCAGGCTAGCAGTGAGCAAGTGGAGCTAACACGATGCAGCCCAGACTCCCAGTGCAGGTTAGCAGTGAGTAAGTGGAGCTAACACGATGCAGCCCAGACTCCCAGTGCAGGTAGCAGTGAGTAAGTGGAGCTAACACGATGCAGCCCAGACTCCCAGTGCAGGCTAGCAGTGAGTAAGTGGAGCTAACACGATGCAGCCCAGACTCCCAGTGCAGGCTAGCAGTGAGTAAGTGGAGCTAACACGATGCAGCCCAGACTCACAGTGCAGGCTAGCAGTGAGTAAGTGGAGCTAACACGATGCAGCCCAGACTCCCAGTGCAGGCTAGCAGTGAGTAAGTGGAGCTAACACGATGCAGCCCAGACTCCCAGTGCAGGCTAGCAGTGAGTAAGTGGAGCTAACACGATGCAGCCCAGACTCACAGTGCAGGCTAGCAGTGAGTAAGTGGAGCTAACACGATGCAGCCCAGATTCACAGTGCAGGCTAGCAGTGAGTAAGTGGAGCTAACACGATGCAGCCCAGACTCCCAGTGCAGGCTAGCAGTGAGTAAGTGGAGCTAACACAATGCAGCCCAGACTCCCAGTGCAGGCTAGCAGTGAGTAAGTGGAGCTAACACGACGCAGCCCAGACTCCCAGTGCAGGCTAGCAGTGAGTGAGTGGAGCTAACACGACGCAGCCCAGACTCCCAGTGCAGGCTAGCAGTGAGTGAGTGGAGCTAACACGACGCAGCCCAGACTCCCAGTGCAGGCTAGCAGTGAGTAAGTGGAGCTAACACGACGCAGCCCAGACTCCCAGTGCAGGCTAGCAGTGAGTAAGTGGAGCTAACACGATGCAGCCCAGACTCCCAGTGCAGGCTAGCAGTGAGTAAGTGGCGCTAACACGATGCAGCCCAGACTCCCAGTGCAGGCTAGCAGTGAGTAAGTGGCGCTAACACGATGCAGCCCAGACTCCCAGTGCCATTTAGCAGTGAGTAAGTGGAGCTAACACGACGCATCCCAGACTCCCAGTGCAGGCTAGCAGTGAGTAAGTGGAGCTAACACGATGCAGCCCAGACTCCCAGTGCAGGCTAGCAGTGAGTAAGTGGAGCTAACACGATGCAGCCCAGACTCCCAGTGCAGGCTAGCAGTGAGTAAGTGGAGCTAACACGATGCAGCCCAGACTCCCAGTGCAGGCTAGCAGTGAGTAAGTGGAGCTAACACGATGCAGCCCAGACTCCCAGTGCAGGCTAGCAGTGAGTAAGTGGAGCTAACACGATGCAGCCCAGACTCCCAGTGCAGGCTAGCAGTGAGTAAGTGGCGCTAACACGATGCAGCCCAGACTCCCAGTGAGTAAGTGGCGCAGGCAGGGTGAGCTATGATAAGGGGTCGGCTGCGCTGATATAGACGGGCTTGATCCATGAGACACATTTGACAGAAATACCGAAAGTAACAAATATTCTAGTACCGAACTGTTTTTCGTGTTCTAGTATCGAAAAAGTACAGAAGTTTCAGTATACCGTGCAACACTAGTTGTAGCTTTATTAGCTTGAGCCATCTAATCCCAAGCCACTACACATACAGTATATAGTCAGAGGGTGGTTTAAAAAAGGGGTCGCCTCGACCCACTGATTTGGGATCAAATTTGTTTTTATCCCTCTAATGGTCAAGGATAGGGTTGGCGGATATGGTAATCTTATCCAAGATCAGGAGCAATTTCGACCCAGAGCGTTTAAGGGGAGAAGATTGGAAGAGGGGTAGATTGTGGTCTGAGACGGGTGTTCATTCAAGTTCTGATGAAAAACAGTGATGTTATTAGCTACCAAAAATGCCTTCCCCGCACATTTAATCAATCCATCAAGGTTCATGGCATCAACACATGCATCTGGACAGATATGACTATGTCAATGAAGGCAACTTTATAGGGTTTTGAAGCGTGAAATACAATAGCAAATGGAGCACAAAGATTTTCTCTGTTATATAATGTATTGAAAGCAGATGGTCAATTTCTAAGGGCTGGATTCAATTCGCATCGCAGAAGTATCGCGGAAGACGTTTTCTCCAATCTTGTTTCTTCTCTTTCAGCTGTACCTCTCTTTCACTCTGTCCTATTCTACGACCAGTCTTTGCCATTGTTCCAGAGAACCAAACCTCAATAGATCTTCTGAGTCTACAGACACAGTGTTACTCCCAACCATGTTACCCAAGACTCGTCTGGGGAAGCGTTCCCCCCTAGGGGCATTGCTGTGTACCTCCTGCCCCTCCATGGAGAGCACACTGGAGACAGGGGCCCACGGGGACCCTGAGGGGGGTGTGGGGAGCCCAACTATGGGACCACCAGGGCCCCAGCATCTCAGCAGGTTCAACTACAAACTACACCCTGGACAGAAGGTGAGGGAGAGGGGAGACAGGGAGCGGTGGGGAGAGAAGGGAGGAGGGAGAGAGAGGGTGAGAAGGGAGAGTGGGAAAGGGACGAGGGTAGAGGAGAGAAGGGGCTAGATCGACAAGAGTAGGTGAGAGAAGAGAGGGAGGGAGGGAGAAAAAATGGAATGCACTGTTCTTATGTAACTTTTCATAACTACTACAGATGTAGGATCTTCATTTGAGCCAATTTAAGAATCCTGCAGCAACAGGAAATTACCTTAGTTAATGGACATTTTTGAAAGGGTTGATACATTTTTCGTAAGGGAAAATCATGTCTGAAATTTCAAAGTGGAAACTACAAAATTCAGAAGCCTAAACCTCAAATACACTACACGTTTTCAATTTCCTGCATTGCAGGAAAGTTCTCCTGCAACAGGGTGATCTGTATCTATCCCCATGTGGTCTCAGCCTTCTGTTTTCTGCTTGAGAGAACAGCCAATGTGTCTGTCTGTCACTGTCTGTTCCCATTATCTTTCCCTTGTTTTCAGTGTTGATGTAAATCTGTATCTCTTGGCCTTTATCCCATCTCTTCTCATCTACAGTATTTCACTCCTCTCAGGTGAACAGGCTGGGCAGCAGTCCACTGTCATTCTGTCACTGTCACTCTGCCTTTGTCCACTGGGCTGTTTGATGGCCACAGTGGCACGATTACTTCAAGGCATCGCTCTCTCTCTTTCTTTTATATCGGTCTCTCTTTTTCTTTATCTCTGTCTCGCTATGTCTTTCGCACCACTCTCCCCCTAGCTTGACACTAACTCTGACTTGTTGTTTTTACTTGTCATTGTACTTCTCTATCACTCTCTCTCTGTCTGTCTCTCGCTTTGCCTCTCTCTCTCGCTCGCTCCCTCCCACTCCCTCCCTCCTCGATTTAACATGTCACTGCCTCTAAACCCTCCCTCCCTCCCTCCACAGGTGTATGTGTTGTGTGGAGGGCGTGAGTGCACAGGGGTGGTGGAGCAACACAACCATGTGGATAATGAGGTGGCCATCCTGCTGCCTGCTCTGGGACAGCATGTCCTCAGGAAACTACAGGACGTCTGGACCTCCCCCACTGCCCCTCCTCAGCCTCCTGATGCAACACAGAGTACAAGCAAACCATACCAAGTGTCCTCCTGCATCGATGTGCCCAATGTGCCCAGGAGGTAAGGGTAGTGTGATGTAGTGTTGGGAGGTAAGGGTGGTGTAATGTAGTGTGGGGAGGTAAGGGTAGTGTGATGTAGTGTGGGGAGGTAAGGGTAGTGTAATGTAGTGTGGAGGTAAGGGTGGTGTAATGTAGTGTGGGGAGGTAAGGGTAGTGTGATGTAGTGTGGGGAGGTAGGGTAGTGTGGGGAGGTAAGGGTAGTGTAATGTAGTGTGGAGGTAAGGGTAGTGTAATGTAGTGGGGAGGTAAGGGTAGTGTAATGTAGTGTGGGGAGGTAAGGGTAGTGTAATGTCGTGTGGGTAGGTAAGGGTAGTGTAATGTAGTGTGGAGGTAAGGGTAGTGTAGGGAGGTAAGGGTAGTGTAATGTAGTGTGGGGAGGTAAGGGTAGTGTAATGTAGTGTGGGGAGGTAAGGGTAGTGTGGGGAGGTAAGGGTAGTGTAATGTATTGTGGGGAGGTAAGGGTAGTGTGTGGAGGTAAGGGTAGTGTAATGTATTGTGGGGAGGTAAGGTTAGTGTGGGGAGGTGAGGGTAGTGTAATGTAGTGTGGGAGGTGAGGGTAGTGTGGGGAGGTAAGGTTAGTGTGGGGAGGTGAGGGTAGTGTAATGTAGTGTGGGAGGTGAGGGTAGTGTAATGTATTGTGGGGAGGTAAGGGTAGTGTAATGTAGTGTGGGGAGGTAAGGGTAGTGTAATGTAGTGTGGGGAGGTAAGGGTAGTGTAATGTAGTGTGGGGAGG
>NC_074680.1:7462379-7494879 GCF_029448725.1 Salvelinus fontinalis | reverse complement strand
GGCTCTCGATGCTCATGGCTGGCTGACGGCTCTCGACGCTCATGGCTGGCTGACGGCTCTCGACGCTCATGGCTGGCTGACGGCTCTCGACGCTCATGGCTGGCTGAAGGCTCTGGACGCTCATGGCTGGCTGACGGCTCTCGACGCTCATGGCTGGCTGACGGCTCTCGACGCTCATGGCTGGCTGACGGCTCTCGACGCTCATGGCTGGCTGACGGCTCTCGACGCTCATGGCTGGCTGACGGCTCTCGACGCTCATGGCTGGCTGAAGGCTCTCGACACTCATGGCTCACTGATGGCTCTGGCAGATCCTGTCTGGTTGGCGGCTCTGGCAGATCCTGTCTGGTTGGCGGCTCTGGCAGATCCTGTCTGGTTGGCGGCTCTGGCGGCTCCTGTCTGGCGGGCGGCTCTAGCGGCTCCTGTCTGGCGGGCGGCTCTAGCGGCTCCTGTCTGGCGGGCGGCTCTAGCGGCTCCTGTCTGGCGGACGGCTCTGTAGGCTCATGGCAGACGGGCGGCTTTGCAGGCTCATGGCAGACGGGCGGCTTTGCAGGCTCATTGCAGACGGATGGCTCAGACGGCGCTGGGGAGACGGATGGCTCAGATGGCGCTGGGGAGACGGATGGCTCAGATGGCGCTGGGAAGACGGATGGCTCTGGCCGGATAAGGCGCACTGTAGACCTGGTGCGTGGTGCCGGAACTGGAGGCACCGGGCTAAGGACACGCACATTCATGCTAGTGCGGGGAGCAGGGACAGGGCACACTGGACTCTCAAAGCCTACTCTATACCTGGTGCGTGGTACCGGCACTGGTGGCACCGGGCTGAGGGCAAGCACATCAGGATTAGTAGGGGGAGAAGAAACAGTGTGTACAGGGCTCTGGAGACGCACAGGAGGCTTAGTGCGTGGTGCCGGAACTGGAGGCACCGAACTGGATACACGCACTACAGGGAGAGTGCATGGAGGAGGAACAGGGCTCTGGAAACGCACTGGTAGCCTAGTGCGTAGTGTAGGCACTGTAGGTACTAGGCTGGGGCGGGGAGGTGGCGCCGGAAATACCGGACCGTGCAGGCGTACTGGCTCTCTTGAGCATTGAGCCTGCCCAACCCTACCTGGTTGAATGCTCCCGGTCGCCCGACCAGTGCGGGGAGGTGGAATAACCCGCACCGGGCTATGTAGGCGAACCGGGGAAACCATGCGTAAGGCAGGTGCCATGTATGCCGGCCCGAGGAGACGCACTGGAGACCAGACGCGTTGAGCCGGCCTCATGACACCTGGCTCAATGCCCAATCTAGCCCTACCAGTGCGGGGAGGTGGAATAACCCGCACTGGGCTATGCACTCGTACAGGAGACACCGTGCGCTCTACTGCGTAACACGGCGCCTGCCCGTACTCCCGCTCTCCACGGTAAGCCTGGGATGTGGGCGCAGGTCTCCTACCTGCCCTTGGCCCACTACCTCTTAGCCCCCCCCCAATAAATTTTTGGGTGTTACTCACGGGCTTTTTGGGCTTCCGTGCAAGACGAGTCCCCTCATAACTCCGGTTCCCTTCTCCGGTTGCCTCTGCTCTCCTCAGTGCCTCCAGCTGTTCCCATGGGAGGCGATCCCTACCAGCCAGGATCTCCTCCCATGTGTAGCAACCTTTCCCGTCCAATACATCGTCCCAAGTCCACTCCTTCTTTTTCTGTCCCTTACTCCGATTACTCCGCTGCTTGGTTCTGGAGATTTGGTGGGTGATTCTGTAACGGCAGTCCTCCTCCTCTTCATCTGAAGAGGAGGAGTATTGAGGGAACCAAGGCGCAGCGTAGTGAAATGACATATTTTATTAACGAAAACACGAACTTGACTAAACTAACAAAAACAACAAACGGTGTAGACAGACCTAGACAACGTACTTACATAAAACAAGAAAAACGCACGAAAAGGAAACATAGGCTACACAAACCGAACAAACCGTAAACAGTCCCGTGTGGTGTACAGACACAGACACGGAAGACAATCACCCACAACGAACACTGTGACAACGCCTACCTAAATATGACTCTTAATTAGAGGAACGCCAAACACCTGCCTCTAATTAAGAGCCATACCAGGCAACCCATAAACCAACATAGAAACAGAAAACATAGAATGCCCACCCAACCTCACGTCCTGACCAACTAACACACATAACAAACTAACAGAAATAGGTCAGGAACGTGACACGTATACAGTATGCACACACACAGAGAGAGAGTGTATGTAGCACGTCCAATGTTCCTATAGTTCCTATAGAGTGGGGTTCGTACGGGACCACAAAGGGTCAGCTTGTCTACCTTATTGGTTGTGTGTTTGGAAGCATGTATCCTCCCGTGTCATTTGGAACATTGGACCATTGCTACCATGGAAACACTGAGTGCCAGCCCCATTTCCCTTCTCAAACAAAATGACAGATATATTAAAGTAGTCGGAAATAAATCAAAACAAGTGGAGATAATGTATTTTCTTCCTCTGTCCCAGCTACTGGGTTTGGCTGAACAAACGCACGCACACACACACACACACACACGCACGCACGCACACACACACACACACACACACACACACACACACACACACACACACACACACACACACACACACACACACACACACACACACACACACACACACACACACACAGACTTCCACTATTGCCTCATGTACTCTGTGTTGACTTTTGCGGTTATGCAAATGCAGAAAGTATTAATTAACTCCAATATGCTGTAAGTAAGCAAAGCTTATTAGGCTGCAGAGGACAGAGGACAGGACAGGGATGGAAAATAGCAGCTCCTTGTGTGCCCCAAACACTGCAGTCTCTCCCCCAGAAATGCGGACTTATTTCAAGACAGTGCATGTCTGAAATAATCAATTATAGCAGCTGATGAGCCGTGTACGCGTGTGTCTGTGTGTGTGGTTGTGGGTGTGTGTCTGTGTCTGTGTCTGTGTCTGTGTGTGTGGTTGTGTGTCTGTGTGTGTGGTTGTGGTAGTGTGTGTGTGTGTCTGTGTGTGGTTGTGGGTGTGTGTCTGTGTGTGGTTGTGGTTGTGTGTCTGTGTCTGTGTCTGTGTGTGTGGTTTTGTGTGTGTGAGTCTGTGTGTGTGTGTGTGTGTGTGTGTGGCTGTGGGTGTGAGTGTGTGTGTCTGTGTTTCCGTGTGGCTGTGGGTGTGGGTGTGAGTCTGTGTGTGTGTGTGTGTGGCTGTATGTGTGAGTCTGTGTGTGTGCCTCTCTCCATTGATTTGGGTCTGTGAGTGTACTAGTGTGTAAAGGAGAATGTGTGTGTTTCTGTAAAGCAAGTGTTTTTTCTATTCCTTTTCTTGAGGCTAAATGCAGTCTGCTTAGATCAGTCTATGCACACACACACACACACACACACACACACACACACACACGCACACGCACACGCACACGCACACGCACACACACACACACACACGCACACGCACACGCACACGCACACGCACACGCACACGCACACGCACACGCACACGCACACGCACACACACACACACACACACACACACACACACACACACACACACCACTCACATACAATGTGTGTGCACGCTGGGCAGTGTGATTGTGTCCCAGCAGGTGAGTGTAAGCTGCTCCTACTTTGTTGGTTTAAACCAGCATGGTTGCACAGGGCTGGATACAAGATCCCTACAAGGTTCACCCCTCCCTCCCTCTCTCCCTCTGCCCCTCCTTCCCTGCCCCACTCTAGATGGTCTGTACGTGTGTGTGTGCGTGTGTGTGTGTGTGTGTGTGTGTGTGTGTGTGTGTGTGTGTGTGTGTGTGTGTGTGTGTGTGTGTGTGTGTGTGTGTGTGTGTGTGTGTGTGTGTGGTTGGTTGGTATGACAATATCTTAGATTATCATGCTGCTGTTGGGCTGTCACCCTTATTTCTGCACAGCGTGTGTGTGTGCCTGCAAAAGTATGTGGGCACACCTTAAAATTAGTGGATGTGGCTATTTCAGCTACACCCGTTGCTGGCAGGTGTATTAAATTGAGCACACAGCCATGCAATCTCCATAGACAAACATTGGTAGTAGCATGGCCTTACTGAAGAGCTCAGTGACTTTCAACATGGCACCGTCATAGGATGCCACCTTTCCAAGAAGTCAGTTTGTAAAATGTCTGCCCTGCTAGAGCTGCCCTGGACAACTAAAAGTGCTGTTATTGTGAAGTGGAAACGTCTAGAAGCAACAATGGGCCACACAAGCTCACAGAACAGAACTGCTGAGTGCTGAAGTGCGCCACACGTAAAAATTGTTTGTCCTCGGTTGCAACACTCACTACCGAGTTCCAAACGGCCTCTGGAAGCAACGTCAGCACAACAACTGTTAGTCGGGAGCTTCATGAAATGGGTTTCCATGGCCGAGCAGCCGCACACAAGCCTAAGATAACCATGCGCAATGCCAAGCGTCTGCTAGAGTGGTGTAAAGCTCGCGCCATTGGACTCGAGAGCAGTGGAAACGCGTTCTCTGGAGTGATGAATCACGCGTCACCATCTGGGAGTCCGACGGACGAATCTGGGTTTGGCGAATGTCAGGAGAACGCTACCTGCCCCAATGCATAGTGTCAACTGTAAAGTTTGGTGGAGGAGAAATAATGGTCTGGGGCAGTTTTTAATGGTTTGGGTTAGGCCCCTTAGTTCCAGTGAAGGGAAATCTGAACGCTACAGCGTGCAATGACATTCTAGAAAATTCTGTGCTTCCAACTTTGTCAACAGTTTGGGGAAAGCCCTTTCCTGTTTCAGCATGACAAAGCCCCCATGCACAAAGCGAGGTCTACACAGAAACGGTTTGTTGAGATCGGCGTGAAAGAACTTGACTGGCCTGCACAGAGCCCTGACCTCAACCCCATCGAACACCTTTGGGATGAATTGGAACGCTGACGGCGAGCCAGACTTAATCGCCCAACATCAGTGCCTGACCTCACTAACGCACATGTGGCTGAATGGTAGCAAGTCCCCGTAGCAATGCTCCAACATCTAGTGGAAAGCCTTCCCAGAAGAGTGGAAGCAGCAGAGGGGGGACCATGTCCATGATTTTGGAATGAGATGTTCGGCGAGCAGATGTCCACATACTTTTGGCCAGGTGGTGTGTGTGGTGTGATTGACGTGTCTCTGTGGAGGTGTAACAGCCGGTCCAGTCAGAGATGGTCTGGTTGTAGCTTTACTGGCTCACTCTACTGAACATATGACTACATGTTACGGCTTCTCTCTCCAAATAGCATATGACGTTACGCACGCATTTTCACACACGCACACGCGCGCACGCACGCACACGCACGCACGCGCACGCACGCACGCACACACACACACACACGTACGCACACACGCACACACGCACGCACGCACGCGCGCACGCACTCTTTTCATCGGGTGCTAGACGGACCCATGAAAACATTACTAGCGTTGTTGTTCCCAGGCAGACGACAGAAGATGTGTGGATGACTAAGCTGCTATTTCCAGGAGTGCTAAATACTCGTCTGACGTTAGACTTCCTCCTCCTCTCATCTCCCCCAGCTCTCGCTGACGCTGGCTGGCGGTTATTTCTGAGTCGGAGGTGTTGAACGTGTCGGAGACTGGAGGAGTGTTTGTGTATGTGTGACAGAGATATAAAGCGAGGGAGAAAGGGGATGAGGCGAGAGAGAGAGACTGAGACAGAGACAGAGAGAAGTTAAACAAGGTTTGACTTGAGAGGTGCAGCTGGATCTATAGGGAACCTGATTAACTATGTTCCATGGTGGCCAGCTCAGTATTATAGCTCAAGGATGGTTGATGTCAGTACAGGGAACACACACACACACACACACACACACACCCATGTTATTACAGAAGTAATTACGGATTGTGAGATCTCACCTTACTGCTGTTTATACCGTATAGAACTACAATAGGCTACACCAATATACCTGTAAGTCAGTTGAAAGTAGGAGCCAGCTGAAAGTAAATGTTTAAGTTACGTGTCAGTATAGATGTGCCTCTTTGGGGGCTCGAAAGGGGTTGAGATAATGACAAATCATAAAAACAATGAATATTGAAATGCAGTGTTTGTGTTCAGTTCTAAGGAAAGTAACAGTAGCCTCCCTCTCCCTCTCCCTCTCCCTCTCCTCTCCTCTCCCTCTCCCTCTCCCTCTCTCCTCTCTCTCTCTCTCTCTCTCCTCTCTCTCTCTCTCTCTCTCTCTCTCTCTCTCCTCTCTCTCCCTCTCTCCCTCTCTCCTCTCTCTCTCTCTCTCTCTCTCTCTCTCTCTCTCTCTCTCTCTCTCTCTCTCTCTCTCTCTCTCTCTCTCTCTCTCTCTGGCGAGTTAGTGCAGGAGGCTGCTTAGCTTAAGGGGGAGGAAGGAAGAAGAGAGAACGGCTATAGGGGCTGAAGAAGAGAAGGATAGATACAGCAGCCAGCTAAGTTCACATCAGGCTGCCATTATGTAGAAGCAGCTGCCCACTGGGCAAGAACTGGGTGAATCAACGTTGTTTCCACCTCATTTCAACCCAAAAATCTATGTGGTGACGTTGAATCAATGTTGAAAACAAATTGTTTTTTCAAGAAGTCGTCAGCGTAAGGGCATTTTGTATAAAAAAAATAAATCCAATGACATGGCAAAATGTTTAGTTGATTTCACATTGAATTCACGTTAGTTGACAACTCAACCAAATGCAAGATCAAAACGAGTCTGTGCCCACAGTGGGTAGGTTCAAACTGGGGTATAAGAAAGAAAAGTAGTGTAGTGTCTTTCGTCGGGGCATCATTTTGGGCCTTAAACAGGTGAACAGACTTGAGCTGTGCGTAGGGTTGCAAATAAAAATACTAATAAAATATAGCCCCGTTTTTCCAGAACTCCTGTTTGGAGGATTTCGGATTCCCTACTGATTTCCTCCTCATTCCGGGAATCTTCCGACCAGGTTTTACTTCGAATACTTGCTACAACAGCTAGGTTCAGATAGGGACACATGTCTCTGTTCTGTTCCACTGATGATGATGATGTTAATTACTGTTTAGTTTCTCTTTATGTTTGGTGTAATAGAAGCATCTGAGTACAGAGGGTGATCAGCCTCATTGGTTTTGGGATAGTCCTAGTAAGAATAGCTTTGTGCCTCCTTGCTGTATGTGGCATAAAGGGGAGAGGGAAGGAGAGCGAAGGGGTGGAGGAGAGCGATATAGAGAGAGGTTAACAAGGTAGAGAGAATGACATGGGGGGGGGGGGGGGGTGCAGAGAGAGGAGAGGGAGAAAGGAGTTGAAGAAGGAACGGGAGGAGGGGGAGGAGATGAAGAAGGAACGGGAGGAGATGAAGACCTGAGTAATGACAGATTAAGAGGCAGAAAGCAGGGAAGAAGGAAATCATTTAGAGCTGACGATAGCTAAGACCTGTTATTGTCCTGCGTGCCTTGAGTTGAATTAATAAGAAACTACATGCACCTGGTTATAAGAGGACTGGACAGCTATGAACTATCCCAGAGTTTCACATCAAGTTTCTGTCATTTTGTGGAATACCTTTAAGTATGCATCACGGTGTGTGTGTGTGTGTTTGTCCTGTTATTGACCAGCAGTATAGGGGGGGGGGTAATAGAGGATACAGCTTTAAAGGTTAGAACCAGAGGCCATTATACACACTCTGGCTCTCAGAGAGCATGTTTTATGAGCTCTGTAAGTGCATTCCTGAGTTAAATGCGCAGGGGTTAAGTCTGTGTGTGTGTGTGTGTGTGTGTGTGTGTGTGTGTGTGTGTGTGTGTGTGTGTGTGTGTGTGTGTGTGTGCGTGTGCGTGTGCGTGTGCGTGTGCGTGTGCGTGTGCGTGTGTGTGTGTGTTGGAGGTGGGGGTAACCACATGAGTGGGATGGGTTTGGGGGAGGCAACCACAAAAAAGTAAGAATGGATATGAAAATTGTGGGTGGGGGGGGGAATAGGTAGATATTACATTTAGATGGAACTTAAATGGAAGCTGGTTGACATTTGCACTGTGATGATAGCTCATCTTTTACACAGAAAAAGGAGAGGCAGAGAGAGAGAGAGAAACAGAGACTGCTTCAGCAACTGGGACAGACTTAGAGACAGATCAGGAAGAGCTTTTGAATTACTTTTAGAGAATATATCTTTAGATAATTAGATAATCTAATCTTTTAGATAATCATCAGCATGGCTGCTTTGTGTCTGCTCTCTATCTAATGTAATGCTAATTTCTGCTTCCTTTACCCGCTGGACTGATACGATAATGCATATTACGGCTAATGGATTGGAGGTAGAAACATACAAACACACAGTGACTGACTGACTGACTGGCTGGCTGGCTGGCTTGCTTACCGGAAAACTGGAAGACTTGACGGGTTCACTTCTCTGTACCCTTCAACCTCCCCTCTGTTTCTGCAGATATGGTCAGATTTATATCGGGAAAGATGTGTGTGTGTGTGTGTGTGTGTGTGTTCATGAAGACAGCTACAACCACCCTCCCGGTTTGAAATCCGACAGTTATATAACTGACCATTACAGTTGCTGTGCTATTCCTAACTCTCGTCTTCCTACCTCCCTCCTCCCTCTCTCCTCTCCCTACCTCCATCCTCCTCCCTCTCTCCTCTCCCTACCTCCATCCTCCTCCCTCTCTCCTCTCCCTAGCTCCATCCTCCTCCCTCTCTCCTCTCCCTAGCTCCATCCTCCTCCCTCTCTCCTCTCCCTAGCTCCATCCTCCTCCCTCTCTCCTCTCCCTAGCTCCATCCTCCTCCCTCTCTCCTCTCCCTAGCTCCATCCTCCTCCCTCTCTCCACTCCCTAGCTCCATCCTCCTCCCGCTCTCCTCTCCCTAGCTCCATCCTCCTCCCTCTCTCCTCTCCCTAGCTCCATCCTCCTCCCTCTCTCCTATCCTCTCCCTACCTCCATCCTCCTCCCTCTCTCCTCTCCCTAGCTCCATCCTCCTCCCTCTCTCCTATCCTCTCCCTACCTCCATCCTCCTCCCTCTCTCCTCTCCCTACCTCCATCTTCCTCCCTCTCTCCTCTTCCTACCTCCCTCCTCCCTCTCTCCTCTCCTCTCCCTAGCTCCAATTCTCCTCCCTCTCTCCTCTCCCTCCCTCCATACTCCTCCCTCTCTCCTCTCCCTAGCTCCATCCTCCTCCCTCTCTCCTCTCCCTACCTCCATCCTCCTCCCTCTCTCCTCTCCCTACCTCCATCCTCCTCCCTCTCTCCTCTCCCTACCTCCATCCTCCTACCTCTCTCCTCTCCCTACCTCCATCCTCCTCCCTCTCTCATCTTCCTACCTCCATCCTCCTCCCTCTATCCTCTCCTCCCTCTCTCCTCTTCCTCCCTCCATCCTCCTCCCTCTCTCCTCTTCCTCCCTCCCTCCTCCCTCTCTCCTCTCCCTACCGCCATCCTCCTCCCTCTCTCCTCTCCCTACCTCCATCCTCCTCCCTCTCTCCTCTGACTACCTCCATCCTTCTCCCTCTCTCCTTTCCCTACCTCCATCCTCCTCCCTCTCTCCTCTCCCTACCTCCATCCTGCTCCCTCTCTCCTCTCCCTAGCTCCATCCTCCTCCCTCTCTCCTCTCCCTAGCTCCATCCTCCTCCCTCTCTCCTATCCTCTCCCTACCGCCATCCTCCTCCCTCTCTCCTCTCCCTACCTCCATCCTCCTCCCTCTCTCCTCTCCCTACCTCCATCCTCCTCCCTCTCCTCCCTCCCTAGCTCCATCCTCCTCCCTCTCTCCTCTCCCTACCTCCATCCTCCTCCCTCTCTCCTCTCCCTACCTCCATCCTCCTCCCTCTCTCCTCTCCCTACCTCCATCCTCCTCCCTCTCTCCTCTCCTCTCCCTACCTCCATCCTCCTTCCTCTCTCTTCTCCCTACCTCCATCCTCCTCCCTCTCTCCTCTCCTCTCCCTACCTCCATCCTCCTTCCTCTCTCTTCTCCCTACCTCCATCCTCCTCCCTCTCTCCTCTCCCTACCTCCATCCTCCTCCCTCTCTCTTCTCCCTACCTCCATCCTCCTCCCTCTGTCCTCTCCCTACCTCCATCCTCCTCCCTCTCTCCTCTCCCTAGCTCCATCCTCCTCCCTCTCTCCTCTCCCTACCTCCATCCTCCTCCCTCTCTCTTCTCCCTACCTCCATCCTCCTCCCTCTCTCCTCTCCCTACCTCCATCCTCCTCCCTCTCTCTTCTCCCTACCTCCATCCTCCTCCCTCTCTCCTCTCCTCTCCCTACCTCCATCCTCCTTCCTCTCTCTTCTCCCTACCTCCATCCTCCTCCTCTCTCCTCTCCTCTCCCTACCTCCATCCTCCTCCTCTCTCTTCTCCCTACCTCCATCCTCCTCCCTCTCTCCTCTCCCTACCTCCATCCTCCTCCCTCTCTCTTCTCCCTACCTCCATCCTCCTCCCTCTGTCCTCTCCCTACCTCCATCCTCCTCCCTCTCTCTTCTCCCTACCTCCATCCTCCTCCCTCTCTCCTCTCCCTACCTCCATCCTCCTCCCTCTCTCTCTCTCCCTACCTCCATCCTCCTCCCTCTCCTCTCTCTCCCTACCTCCATCCTCCTCCCTCTCTCCTCTCCCTACCTCCATCCTCCTCCCTCTCTCCTCTCCTCTCCCTACCTCCATCCTCCTCCCTCTTCCTCTCCCTACCTCCATCCTCCTCCCTCTCTCCTCTCCCTACCTCCATCCTCCTCCCTCTCTCTCTCCCTACCTCCATCCTCCTCCCTCCTCCTCTCCTCTCCCTACCTCCATCCTCCTCCCTCTGTCCTCTCCCTACCTCCATCCTCCTCCCTCTCTCCTCTCCCTACCTCCATCCTCCTCCCTCTCTCCTCTCCCTACCTCCATCCTCCTCCCTCTCTCCTCTCCTCTCCCTACCTCCATCCTCCTCCCTCTCTCCTCTCCCTACCTCCATCCTCCTCCCTCTCTCCTCTCCCTACCTCCCTCCTACCTCTCTCCTCTCCCTCACCTCCATCCTCCTCCCTCTCTCCTCTCCCTACCTCCATCCTCCTCCCTCTCTCCTCTCCTCTCCCTACCTCCATCCTCCTCCCTCTCTCCTCTCCCTACCTCCATCCTCCTCCCTCTCTCCTCTCCCTACCTCCATCCTCCTCCCTCTCTCCTCTCCCTACCTCCATCCTCCTCCCTCTCTCCTCTCCTCTCCCTACCTCCATCCTCCTCCCTCTCTCCTCTCCCTACCTCCATCCTCCTCCCTCTCTCCTCTCCTCTCCCTACCTCCATCCTCCTCCCTCTCTCCTCTCCCTACCTCCATCCTCCTCCCTCTCTCCTCTCCCTACCTCCATCCTCCTCCCTCTGTCCTCTCCCTACCTCCATCCTCCTCCCTCTCTCCTCTCCCTACCTCCATCCTCCTCCCTCTCTCCTCTCCCTACCTCCATCCTCCTCCTCTCTCCTCTCCTCTCCCTAGCTCCATCCTCCTCCCTCTCTCCCCTCCCTACCTCCATCCTCCTCCCTCTCTCCTCTCCCTAGCTCCATCCTCCTCCCTCTCTCCTCTCCTCTCCCTAGCTCCATCCTCCTCCCTCTCTCCCCTCCCTACCTCCATCCTCCTCCCTCTCTCCTCTCCCTAGCTCCATCCTCCTCCCTCTCTCCTCTCCTCTCCCTAGCTCCATCCTCCTCCCTCTCTCCCCTCCCTAGCTCCATCCTCCTCCCTCTCTCCCCTCCCTAGCTCCATCCTCCTCCCTCTCTCCCCTCCCTACCTCCATCCTCCTCCCTCTCTCCCCTCCCTACCTCCATCCTCCTCCCTCTCTCCTCTCCCTACCTCCATCCTCCTCCCTCTCTCCTCTCCTCTCCCTAGCTCCATCCTCCTCCCTCTCTCCCCTCCCTACCTCCATCCTCCTCCCTCTCTCCTCTCCCTACCTCCATCCTCCTCCCTCTCTCCTCTCCCTAGCTCCATCCTCCTCCCTCTCTCCTCTCCCTAGCTCCATCCTCCTCCCTCTCTCCTCTCCCTAGCTCCATCCTCCTCCCTCTCTCCTCTCCCTACCTCCATCCTCCTCCCTCTCTCCTCTCCCTACCTCCATCCTCCTCCCTCTCTCCTCTCCCTACCTCCATCCTCCTCCCTCTCTCCTATCCTCTCCCTACCTCCATCCTCCTCCCTCTGTCCTCTCCCTACCTCCATCCTCCTCCCTCTGTAAGACAAGTATAATTTGCTGTCCATTCGCTCTCCTCCTCAACAAACAACCTCCCTCTTTAGCTCTGCTTTGATGTTCTGTTCCCTCTGTTTCCAACCTCTCTGTGAGCTAGGGCGGTAGAGGGATGGGGGGTGGAGGGGGGAGGAGAGGAGAGATTGCCTGTCTGTTCTGACCCACAACCTTTCTCTAATGGGAAACTGGCCCTTGTTAAACTTTTCCAATTACTAAGAGAAGATGTCGAGAGCGGGGCTGTTGTTTACTACACTCTGTTATTGACAATGTGGCCTGGACAGAGACAGGTGATAGAGGGAGTAATTGGGAGATAAGTAGGGTTCTCTCTGTCACTCCCTTTTCACTTGGCTCCCTCTCTCTCCCTGACCCTGTTAACATTTGGATTGGCTCTAATTGGATTGTTTGTGTTTCTGTGTGTGAGTGAGTCTGTGTGTGTGTGTGTGTGTGTGTGTGTGCGTCTGCATCTGTGTCTGTGTCTGTGTCTGTGTCTGCGTCTGCGTCTGCGTCTGTGTCTGTGTCTGCGTGTGTGTCTGTGTCTGTGTCTGCGTGTGTGTCTGTGTCTGTGTCTGTGTCTGCGTGTGTGTCTGTGTCTTTGTCTGTGTCTGTGTCTGTGTCTGTGTCTGCGTCTGTGTCTGTGTCTGTGTCTGTGTCTGCGTGTGTGTCTGTGTCTGTGTCTGCATGTGTGTCTGTGTCTGTGTCTGTGTCTGCGTGTGTGTCTGTGTCTTTGTCTGTGTCTGTGTCTGTGTCTGTGTCTGCGTCTGTGTCTGTGTCTGTGTCTGTGTCTGCGTGTGTGTCTGTGTCTGTGTCTGCATGTGTGTCTGTGTCTGTGTCTGCGTGTGTGTCTGTGTCTGCGTCTGTGTCTGTGTCTGTGTCTGTGTGTGTGTGTGTGTGTGTGTCTGTGTGTGTGTGTGTGTGTGTGTGTGTGTCTGTGTGTGTGTGTGTGTCTGTGTCTGTGTCTGTGTCTGTGTCTGTGTCTGCGTGTGTGATAATAATTTCACTGGTTGACCTCCATTCCAACTGGACATTTCTGTTTCATTCTGACTACTGGGTTCCCATTAGTGGGGATAATGAATGACACGCTAACCTGTATTTTTTTCTCTCTCCCTGCCTCATCCCTCCTCATCCCATCTCTCTTTCTCTTGGTCTGTAGCTCTCTCTGGTCTCCCATGGTAACAGGCAATAAAGATCTCCGTCTCTCATTCGATTCAGATTAGATCAATGCTAAAGATGACAAATGGATTATAAATGTATAATATATATGATGAATCATACAACAGGGTATACCATCAATGGGGTATTCTTATTGTTTTTGTTCTTGGAGAATTGGTAGAATATATGTGTGTGTGTGTGTGTGTGTGTGTGTGTGTGTGTGTGTGTGTGTGTGTGTGTGTGTGTGTGTGTGTGTGTGTGTGTGTGTGTGTGTGTGTGTGTGTGTGTGTGTGTGTGTGTGTGTGTGTGTGTGTAGAGAGGGATGAGAGAAATAGGAAAAGAGGAGAGTAGGCATAGAGAGAGAGTGTTTGGGACCTGGATGGCGATAAACCCAGAGAGAGAGAGAGAGAGAGAGAGAGAGAGAGAGACAGAGAGACAGAGAGACAGAGAGACAGAGAGACAGAGAGAGAGAGAGAGAGAGAGAGAGAGAGAGAGAGAGGTGTTTTCTCCACAGGGACAGCATGGTGAGGGTTGAAGAGGAAGAGAAGGATAGGTTTAGGGAGCTGGTACAGAGAGTGAGCGATTGAGGGATGGGGTTAGGAAATTCCATGGAAAGAATGTATCAGACCTATCATTTGGAGAGCTCTCCGTTTATTTTCTGATGGATTACGTCCCAAATCATTTTTTTTTTAAATGTTAAAATGTTTTGAATGAGCAAGTTGTTTGTTATTTTGTGGGATAGGTTAGAGGTGGTGGAGAGAGACAGATGGAGAGATACTGTCTGTGTTAAAGCCACAGAGGGAGAGAAAGCGAAAAAAGGGGGATTTTTTGGGTGTTTAATGTAATGTCTTACTGTACTGGGCCGTACTGTACTGACTTTGATTGGGATCATAGCTGGATGAACACACAGTGATTCAACAGCTCCCTGTATGTCTGTGCCCCAAACAATGCGGTGTCACCCCCAGAAACGCGGACTTAATTTAAGACAATGCATGTCTGACATAATCAATTACAGCAGCTGATGAGCCAGGAGTGTGTGTCTGTGTGTGTGTGTGTGTGGCTGTATGTGTGAGTCTGTGTGTGTCTGTGTGTGTGCCTCTCTCCATTGATTTGGGTCTGTGAGTGTACTAGTGTGTAAAGGAGAATGTGTGTGTTTCTGTAAAGCAAGTGTTTTTTCTATTTCTTTGCTTGAGGCCAAATACAGTCTGCTTAGATGTAGCTCAGTTCACACAAACACATTGCTAGACAGCCATTTTCAAGTCTTGCCATAGATTTTCAAGCCAATTTAAGTCAAAACTGTAACTCTGCCACTTGGTAAGCAACTCCAGTGTATATTTGGCCTTGTGTTTTAGGTTGTTGTCCTGCTGAAAGGTGAATTTGTCTCTCAGTGTCTGTTGGACAGCAGACTGAACCAGGTTTTTACTCTAGGATTTTGCTTGTGCTTAGTTCTATTCCATTTAAGCTTTCCTAAAAACCTCTCTAGTCCTTGCCGATGACAAGCATACCTATAACATGATGCAGCCACCACCATGCTTGAACATATGAAGAGGTGTAGTCAGTGATGTGTTGTGTTGGATTTGACCCAAACATAACACTTTGTATTCAGGACATAAAGTTTTTTTGCCAACTTTTTGGCAGTTTTACTTTAGTGCCTTGTTGCAAACAGGATGCATTTTTCGGAAAATGTTGATTCTGTACAGGCTTCCTCCTTCTTTTCTCTCTGTATATTAGGTTAGTATTGTGGTAAAACAACAATATTTTTTATCTATCCTATTGTCTCCTTTCACAGCCATTAAACTCTGCAACTGTTTTAAAGTCACCATTTGCCTTATGGTGAAATCCATGGATGGTTTCCTTCCTCTCCCGCAACTGGGTTAGAAAGGACGCCTGTATCTTTGTGGTGACTAGATGTATTGATACACCATCCAAGTGTAATGAATAACTTCAAAATGCTCAAAGCGCTATTCAATGTCTGCTTTTTTATATAGGTACCCTTCTTTGCGAGGCATTGGAAAACATCCCTGGTCTTTGTGGTTGAATCTGTGTTTGAAATTCACTGCTTGAATGAGAGATAATTCATTTATTCTTCATGTTAAACAGCAAATTTTCACTCCTGACCTTATATGGGCTTGACATAACAAAGGGGTTGAATACTTATTGACTCAAGACATTTCAGCTTTTCATTAATAATTCATTTTGTAAACATTTCTAAAAAAAGAATTCCACTTTGACATTATGGGGTATTGTGTGTAGGTAGGCCAGTGACAAAAAAATTGCAGTGTAATCCATTTAAAATTCTGTCTGTAACACAACACAATGTGGAAAAAGTCAAGGGCTATGAATATTTTCTGAAGGCCCTGTATACATGTATAACTAGACACTACGCATGACTACTCACATGATGTTCACAGTAGATTAATAACAAAGAAAAAAACATGACAAACATTGTGTTGCCATGGCAACGTGCTACATTAATTGCCATAGCAACTCAGATGATTAATTACCTGCTGTTTTCCGTAGATGCAGGGTTGCTTGGGAAATGGTGTCTCAGGCAGCCAGTGCGTGTGTTTGCGTGCATGCGCGCGTGTGTGTGTGTGTGTGTGTCTGCCGGCCAGTAAGAGAGACATCATGCTATCTCTGACAGTGCAGCTTGTCAGGTGGAGTGTGTGTGGGTGGGGTGGGCAGGGAAGGGAGCAATGAGGAGACTCTCACCTCTGCAGCTTACCGCCACACTCAGACATATCTCTTTCTCAGACATATACCTTCCTCTATCTTTCTTTCCTCTCCCTTCCTCCCTTTATCTCCCTCTGCCTCTCTCCTCCTTGCTCTTGCAATTTCCCACTCCCCCTCCCTCCTCTCGCCTCGCCTCTCCCTCCATCTCTCTAGATGGCGCCGTATTGGATGGCCACCGTTTTGCAAGTGCCGACCCAACTTCGCTATTTAGTGATTATTTTGTTGTTCATTTTTACTTTATTTTCAAGAAATGTATCCGCTATTATTTCTCACAACTGACAAGAACAGGAGTCACTTACCCCAATTCCGGCTTAAACCCTTTACTCTCTCTGTAAATTCCGACCCAAATTTCGTGCTACCCAAGAGGAAACACTGCCGTTAAAAAGGCAATAGGGGGGTAATGCTGGTGAGATTAAGGCGAAGGGAAAACCAGCCACTTCTTCCCTCCATTCTACTGGCCAATGTGCAGTCACTCGATAATAAGACGGACGACCTCCGACAACGGCTTTTTTAAAAACATGGCTCTCGGACAAGATGTATCCAACTCGATGGATTCGCCATTCACCGGGCGGACAGGACGGTGGAGTCGGGGAAATTGAAGGGGGAGGGGTTTGTTTCTACATCAACACCAACTGGTGGGCTATCTCTAGTGCAGTGTAAGTGTCGACCCACTGTTCACCCGTCTTGGAATATGGTAAAATGTCGAATCTTCTACCTCTGAGGTAGTTTTCAGCTGTTATCGTGGCTGTTGTATACATTCTACCTCAGGACAAGAAAAATAACAAGCTGGCACTTAATGAACTGTACAAGGCTATAAAATAAGCAAGAAAACCTACATTCAGAGGCTGCTTTTCTGGTTGCCGGTGATTTTAACTCTGCATCACTAAGACATGTGATGCTTAACTTCCATCAACACGTCTTCAATGGAACTAGGGGCGATAAAGTCCTAGACCACTGTTATTCTACCCACAAGCAAGCATACAACCCACAAGCAAGCCCTCCCTCGTCTGCCTTTCGGCAAATCAGATCATGATTCCGTACTCCTGCTTTCTGTTAACAAGCACAAACTCAAACAGGAAGTACCCATGACTCGCTCCATTGAGAAATGGTCACCAGAATCCAGAGGTGTGGACTCGAGTCACATGACTTGGAACTATCACAAATATGGTGACTTGCAACTCGAATTTGACTTTAAGACCAATGACTCGTGGCTTAACTTGGACTTGAGCCTTTTGACTCGAATTGACTTGATACCCTCCCCAAGCCCAAATAATAAAAATGATGCTATTAAAAAATGTGTGCAGCGCATCAACTCTTCATTTAACGGATTACAGTGTGAATCGGACAGCAGCCAATCAAATTGTGCCAGCTGAGAAACAGTTGAGCGTGGTAGTGCAGAGGAACGTCAGCGGGTGAATTCAGATGGAGCCCTTGGAAAGATGATACCTAAAATTATTATTTTCAGATATGAAGACTACACTGTAGTCATCAAAAAAACGGATTGCAACTTGCAAAACATGCAGTAAGAAAGTTACAGACGGAGGAGCAACAACTTCCAACTTTGTTCGACATTTGAAGCTGCACAAAGAACGGTAAGTCGTAGCTAATATAGCCGACAGCTATATATAACTTTGCTAGTGTAGCATGTAGGCTAACGTAATGTTAAATCAATGAGCCTACTCACTATCAGTCAGTGCGAGAACGTGATCATTGCACCCAAGATTGTGCTACAACTGGCAAGGCAGTTGGTAGCCTAAATCCTGCCTGATGTTACTGCTGATCCTGAAACCATTGACATACGTTAGCCTACTGTAACCACACACAGAGAGGGGGTGTGTGTGTGTATGTGTGTGTTAAGGTTGGGCGATTGTGTACAAGCCTACATCCTACATCGCCCGATTGCGCCCCATAGCGATCCTCAATAGTCGATCGCAATGGAGGGGGGGGTCTTTCTCATGGCTACCCATGTATTTCCATGGAAATATAAAGTTTATTTGGAAAGTAATAAATATATATTTTTAAAAGCATTCATGATTTGCGTAAATGTAATATACTAACTATTACTCTTGTTAAAAATATGAAATGGTATTACATTTGAAACTCAAAGTTTAGGACTTGAGACTTGACTCGGACTTGCCTGTCTTGATTTTTTTAAATGTACCTTTATTTAACTAGGCAAGTCACTTATGAACAAATTCTTATTTTCAAAGACAGCCTAGGAACAGTGGATTAACTGCCTTGTTCAGGGGCAGAACGACAGATGTTAACTTTGTCAGCTCGGGGATTTGATCTTGCAACCGTTCAGTTACTAGTCCAACGCTCTAACCACTAGGCTACCTGCCACCCCATGGGACCTGGGACTTGAGTGCTAAGACTTGAGACTTACTTGTGAAAACAAGTAAAACAATGACTTGGTCTCACCTCTGCCAGAATCAGAGATGATGCTACAGGACTGCTTTGCTAGCGCTGATTTGAATATGTTTAGAGACTACACGATAACACTGAGCTAACCACCTCCGTCACCAGCCTCATTAGAAAATGTATCGGTGATGTTATACCCACAGTGAGGGTTCGCTGCTTCCCCAATCAAAAGCCCTGGATTAACACAGAAGGTCGACGTTTAAACCGAAGGACAGGGCTACCGCACCGAGATCAATCACAGACAACCCTGAGGCTACGGCCGAAGACAGGAATAAGTACAAGATGTCCCACTATGACCTCCGCAGAGTCATCAAACGAGCAACAGGACACTATACGAATAAGTTGGAATCATACTACAGAGGCTCCGAATCCCGCGACATGTGACAGGGGCTACAGTCCAATACGGATTACAAAGGAAGACCCAACAGTGATCTACCCAACGATGCCTCTCAACCAGACGATCTCAATGCACGCTTTGACAAGAAAATGTGTGCCGGGTGTTCACCAACCCAGAGGATTGGGGGATCTCGCTTTTCGAGGTCGATGTGAGAAAGTTCTTTAATCAGGTCAACACCCGCAAGGTCACAGGGTGCGACGGTATTCCAGGGTGTGTTCTCAGACCATGAGCAGAACAGCTGGAAGGCATATTCACAGTCATTTTCAACCTCTTCTTGTCCCAGTCTGTAATCCCTACATGTTTTAAGGTGACCTCCATCATTCCTGTGCCCAAGAACTCTAAGGCTTCATGCCACAATGACTACCGCCCTGTAGCACTCACATCTGTAATCATGAAGTGCTTTGAGAGGCTGGTTATGGCACACATTAACCACCATCCCAGATGGACACACTTCTATTTGCATACCGCCCCAACAGATCCACAGATGACGCAATCTCAATTGCTCTCCACAGTGCCTTCACCCACTACAGCTCAGCGTTCAACACCACTGTCCCCTCCAAGCTCATCACCAAGCTTAGGACTCTGGGCCACGCTGACCCTCAACACAGGGGCCCCACAGGGGTGTGTGCTTAGTCCCTTCCTGCATTCCCTGTTGAACCACGACTGTGTGACCACACACGACTAAAGTTTGGCATGGGCCCTCAAATCCTCAAAAGGTTCTACAGCTGTACCATTGAGAGCATCTTGACTGGCTGCATCACTGCCTGTTATGGCAAAAGCACCGCCCTCGATTGCTTGGCGCTACAGAGGGTGGTGCGGACAGCCCAGTACATCACTGAGACCGAGCTCCCTGCCATCCAGGACATCTATATCAGGCGGTGTGGTAGGAAGGCCCGTCTTTAAATCATTAAAGACTCCAACGAGCCAAGCCATAGACTATTCTCCCTGCTTCCGCAAGCGGTACCAGTGCATCAAGTCTGGCACCAACAGGCTCCTGAACAGCTTCTATCCCCAAGCAATAAGCGATAAATAGCTAACACAATAGCTTCACGGACTATCTGAGTTAACCATGTATCTTTATTGACTTTTTATTTGTGCATTGTCTCTATTCACACACACACACACACACACACACACACACACACACACACACACACACACACACACACACACACACACACACACACACACACACACACACACACACACACACACACACACACACTCCATCATCTGCTCAGTCACACATAATGTGCACATAATCGGTCTGTAAAATAATCAGAAATAGAGTACACAAACAGAAGCCTGCTTGTGAACGTTTCATTGATTTCCAGGAAGCTTTTGATTTTGTAAATAGGGATCTTTTAGCCCAGAGTTTGTTAAAGACAGGGGTTGATGGGACATTTTATAACACAATCGAGTCTCTTTACAAAGTACCAATTGCTTGTGTGCGTGTTAATGAATCTCGTACAGATTGGTTTCCCACACCCTCGGGTGTAAAACAAGGAGACACCTTATCACCGACTTTGTTTGCTTTGTTTATAAATGATTTGGCAAAATAAATGAAACAGTTAAATATTGGAGTAAGATATTATGAAGAAATGCTAAGTATCCTTTCATATGCTGATGATATTATTTTGACGGCAGAAACTGAACAAGACCTGCAGAACATGTTATTATGTGCAGTCAATTGGCGTAAAAGATGGAGACTCATGATCAACCAGACTAAACACAGATAATGCATTTGGGGCGGCGGGTAGCCTAGTGGTTAGAGCAGTGGGCTAGCAACTGAAAGGTTGCACGATCAAATCCCTGAGCTGACAAGGTGAAAATCTGTCATTCTGCCCTTGAACAAAGCAGTTAACCCGCTGTCATTGAATTAAGAATTTGTCTTTAACTAAATTGACTAGTTAAATAAAGGTAAAACAATCTACTAAGAAAAGTGTTTTTCAGTTTACCAGCAATTATAAATATTTGAGAATTTTTATTAATGAACATATGACCTTTCTATATGGAACATCTGCCCTGGCCGACTCAGGAAGTAGAGCTCTTGGGGGAGTTCTAGGAAGAATAAAACCACTCAAAGATGTTGGTTATGCCACGTATTACAAACTGTATCAGACATGTGTGTGTCCTGTTCTGGAATATTCAGCAGGAGTGTGGGTTGCTAAGAGGTATCTGTCACGTTCCTGACCTGTTTTCTCTTGTTTTTGTATGTGTTTAGTTGGTCAGGGCGTGAGTTGGGGTGGGCATTCTATGTTATGTGTTTCTATGTTTAGGTCATTTGTAATTAGCCTTATATGGTTCTCAATCAGGGACAGGTGTTTGACGTTTCCTCTGATTGAGAACCATATAAAGGTAGGCTGTTCACACTGGGTGGTTGTCTTCCGTGTCTGTGTATGTTGCACCACACGGGACTGTTTCGGTTTGTTCGTTCGTTTGTTGTAGTCTGTACCTGTTCGTGCGTTCTTCGTGTTATATCTAAGTTCTCATAGTTCAGGTCTGTCTACGTTCGTTTGTTATTTTGTAGTTTGTTGAAGTGTTTTCGGTTTTCGTCTTTACTTTAACCTGTTTGGGCTGCAGCCCGACACCGGTACACTTATGACAACATCCAGCTCAAGTGCAGGGTGCGAAATTCAAAAGATATTTTTTTTCAATATTTAACTTTCACACATTAACAAGTCCAAGACACCAGATGAAAGGTGCACATCTTGTGAATCAAGCCAACATGTCCGATTTTTAAAATGTTTTACAAGGAAGACAAAATATGTAAATCTATTAGCTAACCACGTTAGCAAAAGACTCCACTTTTATTACTCCATCAGTTGTTGATTCCATCAGTAGCTATCACAAATTCAGCCAAATAAAGATATAAATAGCCACTAACCAAGAAACAACCTCATCAGATGACAGTCTGATAACATATTCATTGTATAGCATATGTTTTTTTCAAAAAATTTGCATATTTCAGGTATAAATCATAGTTTACATTTCAGCTACAATCAGAAATTGCACCGAAAGCAGCCATAATATTTACATACACCAACGTCAAATACCTAACTACTCATCATAAAACATTTCTGAAAAATACATAGTGTACAGCAATTGAAAGACAGGCATCTTGTGATTCTAGACAATATTTCCGATTTATTAAATGGTTTACAGCGCAAACAAAATGTAGCGTGCTATTAGCGTAGCCACAATAGCCAGAAACACTTGGGCGCCCACAACCAGTTCACATGCATGACAGATATTAGAAATAGCATCATAAAATGTTTCTTACTTTTGGTGATCTTCCGTCAGAATGTTGGACAAGGTGTCCTTTGTCCAGAACAGTCGTTGTTTTGATCTGGAACGGCAAATATCCCTCTTCATTTAGCATGGGCACTTGCCAAGTGGCACTGATCACTCCAACGTCAACAAAGTCAGAGAACGGAACACGGCAAAACTCCCGAAAAAATTTCAATAATCTGATTAAACTATATTGAAAAAACATACGTTACGATGATATGGTCACATGTATCAAATAAAATCTAAGACGGAGATGTTAGTCATTCATAACGACAGCTAAACAGAAGGCATATCCATGTCCCCTTTCGCGCGCTCCAGAAACAGGAAATGGACAGTCACGTCAAACAAAGAGCTTTTATTCCACCTCAGACCAAGATAGACACGAAATTTCTTCTCTCACAGCATCTTGACAACCAGGGGAAGGAGTATGAAGTGTATGTAGACTCTTTTATTTTTTTTATTTTTTTATTTTTTATTTTTCTCCCATTTTTCTCCCCAATTTTCGTGGTATCCAATCGCTAGTAATTACTACCTTGTCTCATCGCTACAACTCCCGTACGGGCTCGGGAGAGACGAAGGTCGAAAGCCATGCGTCCTCCGAAGCACAACCCAACCAGCCGTACTGCTTCTTAACACAGCGCGCCTCCAACCCGGAAGTCAGCCGCACCAATGTGTCGGAGGAAACACCGTGTACCTGGCCCCCTTGGTTGGCACGCACTGCGCCCGGCCCGCCACAGGAGTCGCTGGAGCGCGATGAGACAAGGATCTCCCTACCGGCCAAACCCTCCCTACCCCGGACGACGCTATGCCAATTGTGCGTCGCCCCACGGACCTCCCGGTCGCGGCCGGCTGCGACAGAGCCTGGGCGCGAACCCAGAGACTCTGGTGGCGCAGTTAGCACTGCGATGCAGTGCCCTAGACCACTGCGCCACCCGAGAGGTCCCGTATGTAGACTCTTACGTATCACGCCCATGTATAGGCATGAAGTTGAACAGAGCATCGATTTCTGACATTCCACTTCCTGGTCAGCAAAAGTGCTGCAGAAGGAGTTCTGTTTCACTCAGAGAAATAATTCAAACGGTTTTAGAAACTAGAGAGTGTTTTCTATCCAATAGTAATAATAATATGCATATTGTACGAGCAAGAATTGAGTACGAGGCCGTTTGAAATGGACACATTTTATCAGGCTACTCAATACCGCCCCTTGCAGCCATAAGAAGTTAATAAACTTCATTATGTTCACATTCCACGCTGCGCTTTGGTCCAATCCCTACTCCTCCTCTTCTTCCGAAGAGAAGGAGGACAACCGTTACAGAACCACCCACCAACCATGGATCAAGCAGCGTGAGAGGAACCAGCAGCAGCGGCCAAAGAACCAGGACTCGTGGACTTGGGAGGAAATATTGGACGGTAAAGGACCCTGGGCTCAGACAGTGGAATATCGCCGCTCTTTTGAAGAGAGGGAGGCAGCTAAAGCCCAGGAGCGGTGGTATGAGGAGACAGCAAGGAGACGTGGCTGGAAACCCGAAAAGAAACCCCAAAAATTTCTTGGGGGGGGCTAAAAGGGAGAGTGGCGAAGTCAGGTAGGAGACCTGCGCCTACCCCCTGTACTTACCGTGGAGAGCGAGAGTACGGGCAGACACCGTGTTACGCAGTAGAGCGCATGGTGTCTCCTGTACGTGTGCATAGCCCGGTGCGGTACATACCAGCTCCTCGTATCGGCCGGGCCAGATTGAGCATTGAGACAAGTGCCATGAAGCCGGCTCTTCATATCTGGCCACCAGTGCGTCTCCTCGGGCCGGCTTACATGGCACCAGCCTTACGCATGGTGTCCCCGGTTCGCCTACATAGCCCGGTGCGGGTTATTCCACCTCCCCGCACTGGTCGGGCGATGGGGAGCATACAACCAGGTAAGGTTGGGCAGGCTCAGTGCTCAAGGGAGCCAGTACGCCTGCACGGTCCGGTATTTCCGGCGCCACGCCCCCGCTCCAGGCCAGTACCACCAGTGCCTACACCACGCACCAGGTTTCCAGTGCATCTCCAGAGCCCTGTTCCTCCTCCACGCACTCTCCCTGTGGTGCGTGTCTCCAGTTCCGGCACCACGCATCAAGCCTCCTGTGCGTCTCCAGAGCCCTGTACGCACTGTTCCTTCTCCCCGTACTCGTCCTGATGTGCGTGCCCTCAGCCCGGTAACACCAGTGCCGGTACCACGCACCAGGCCTATAGTACGCCTTGAGAGTCCAGTGTGCCCTGTTGTTGTTCCCCGCACTAGCCTGATGGTGCGTGTCCTTAGCCCGGTACCTCCAGTTCCGGTACCACGCACCAGGCCTACAGTGCGTCTCAGCCGGCCAGAGTCTGCCGTCTGCCCAACGGCGCCTGAACTGCCCGTCTGCCCAACGGCGCCTGAACTGCCCGTCTGCCCAACGCCGTCTGAACTGTCCGTCTGCCAAGCGCCGCATGAACTGCCCGTCGGTACTGAGCCTTCAAAGCCACCCGTCTGCCATGGTCCTGCAAAGCCGCCCGTCTGCCATGAGCCTTCAGAGCCGTCCGCCAGACAGGAGCCGCTAGAGCCTTCCGCCAGACAGGAGCCGCTAGAGCCTTCCGCCAGACAGGACCAGCCAAAGCCTTCCGCCAGACAGGATCAGCCAGAGCCTTCTGCCAGACAGGATCAGCCAGAGCCTTCCGCCAGACAGGATCAGCCAGAGCTTTCCGCCAGACAGGATCAGCCAGAGCCTTCCGCCAGACATGACCAGCCAGAGCCGTCAGCGAGCCATGACCAGCCAGAGCCGTCAGCGAGCCATGACCAGCCAGAGCCATCATCCAGCCATGACCAGCCAGAGCCGTCATCCAGCCATGACCAGCCAGAGCCGTCATCCAGCCATGACCAGCCAGAGCCAGCCAGCCAGGATCCGCCAGAGCCAGCCAGCCAGGATCCGCCAGAGCCAGCCAGTCAGGATCCGCCATCCAGTCCAGGGCTGCCGTCCCTCAGTCCGGAGCTGCCGTCCCTCAGTCCGGAGCTGCCGTCCCTCAGTCCGGAGCTGCCCCTTATCCCGGTGCTGCTCCTTATCCCGGTGATGCCCCTTAATTTAGGTGGGGTTATTTGGAGGGTGGTCATTGAGAGGGGGATTACGGAAGCAGGGAGTGACTATGGTAGGATGGAGACCACGCCCAGAGCCTGAGCCGCCACCATGGACAGATGCCCACCCAGACCCTCCCCTAGACATTTGCTGGTGCGTCCGGAGTTCGCACCTTGAGGGGGGGGGGTTATGTCACGTTCCTGACCTGTTTTCTCTTGTTTTTGTATGTGTTTAGTTGGTCAGGGCGTGAGTTGGGGTGGGCATTCTATGTTATGTGTTTCTATGTTTAGGTCATTTGTAATTAGCCTTATATGGTTCTCAATCAGGGACAGGTGTTTGACGTTTCCTCTGATTGAGAACCATATAAAGGTAGGCTGTTCACACTGTTTGTTTGTGGGTGGTTGTCTTCCGTGTCTGTGTATGTTGCACCACACGGGACTGTTTCGGTTTGTTCGTTCGTTTGTTGTAATCTGTACCTGTTCGTGCGTTCTTCGTGCTATATGTAAGTTCTCATAGTTCAGGTCTGTCTACGTTCGTTTGTTATTTTGTTGAAGTGTTTTCGGTTTTCGTCTTTACTTTAATAAACTTCATTATGTCCACATGCCACGCCGCGCTTTGGTCCAATCCCGCTTTGGTCCAATCTTCCGAAGAGGAGGAGGACAACCGTTACAGTATCTCAAAAACAAACATGTCCATAACAGAGCAGTACGTTGCTTTTTAGGTGTCCAAAGGTTTTCACCTATACTTGCAATAACTGGGGACATAAGCTGTGAACCCTGTGAGGTGAGATGGAAGGCGTGTATGGTGAAACTATGGAATAGACTGTTGGATACGTCAACTGCCAGAATAGCTAGTAAAGTTTTTCAATGGGATCTATCCATAGGGGGAGCCTGGGCAACTGAAATGTCTGACCTTTTTCAACAGTCCGACTGTGAACATCTGTACGAAAACCAAATGAAGGGAGACTGATATGGTAAAAAAAAAAAACTTTGATGCAATATGAAAAAGAATGGGTGGAGGAGATGAATCATAAACCCAAATTGAGAACCTTTCCTTTGATTAAGGGTGGATTTCTGTGTGAGGGATACAGTACCAGTCAAAAGTTTGGACACACCTACTTATTCAAGGGGTTTTCTTTTTTTTGCATTGTAGAATAATAGTGAAGAAATCAAAACAATGAAATAACACATATGGAATCATGTATTAACCAAAAAAGTGTTATTTTAGATTCTTCAAAGTAGCCACCCTTTGCCTTGATGAGAGCTTTGCACACTCTTGGCATTCTCTCAATTAGCTTCACCTGGAATGCTTTTCCAACCATCTTGAAGGAGTTCCCCACACTTGTTGGCTGCTTCACTCTGTGGTCCAACTCATCCCAAACCATCTCAATTGGGTTGAGGTTGGGTGATTGTGGAGGCCAGGACATCTGATGCAGCACTCCATCACTCTCCTTCTTGGTCAAATAGCCCTTACACAGCCTGGAGGTGTGTTGGGTCATTGTCCTGTTGAAAAATAAATGATTGTCCCACTAAGTGCAAACCAGATGGGATGGCGTATCGCTGCAGAATCCTGTGGTAGCCATGCTGGTTAAGTGTGTCTTGAATTCTAAATAAATCTCTGACAGTGTCACCAGCAAAGCTTATTGGTGTCCTTCAGTAGGGGTTTCTTTCAAATCAAACTTTATTTGTCACATGTGCCGAATACAACAAGTGTAGACCTTACCGTGAAATGCTTACTTACAAGCCCTTAACCAACAATGCAGTTCAAGAAAGAGTTAAGAAAATATTTACCAAATAAATTAAAGTAATAAATGATAAAATAACAATAATGAGACTATATACAGGGGGTACTGGTACCGAGTCAATGTGCGGGGGTACAGGTTAGTCGAGGTAATTTGTACATGTAGGTAGGGGTGAAGTGACTATGCATAGATAATAAACAGCGAGTAGCAGCAGTGTAGAAAAAAATTGGAGGGGGTCAATGTAAATAGTCCGGTGGCCATTTTATTAATTGTTCAGCAGTCGAATGGCTTGGGAGGAGAAGCTATAAAGGAGCCTTTTAGTCCTAGACTTGGTGCTCCGGTACCACTTGCCATGCGGTAGCAGAAAAAACAGTATATGACTATGGGACTGGAGTCTCTGACAATTTTTTGGGGCTTACTTCTGACATCACCTATTATATAGGTCCTGGATGGCAGGAAGCTTGGCCCCAGTGATGTACTGGGCCGTACGCACTACCCTCTGTAGCGCCTTACGGGCAGATGCCGAGCAGTTGTATGCAGCAATTCGAGCATGAAGGACCGATTCATGCAGTCTCCTCTGAACAGTTGATGTTGACATGTGTCTGTTACTTAAACTCTGTGAAGCATTTATTTGGGCTGCAATCTGAGGTGCAGTTAACTCTAATGAACTTATTCCTCTGCAGCAGAGGTATCTCTGTGTCTTCCTTTCCTGTGGCGGTCCTCATGAGAGCCAGTTTCATCATAGCACTTGATAGTTTTTGCAACTGCACTTGAAAAACTTTTAAAGTTCTTGAAATTTTCCGGATTGACTGACATTCATGCCTTAAAGTAATGATGGTCTGTTGTTTATCTTTGCTTATTTGAGCTGTTCTTGCCATAATATGGACTTGGTCTTTTACCAAATAGGGCTATCTTCTTTATACCAGCCCTACATTGTCACAACACAACTGATTGGCTCAAATGCATTAAGAAGGAAAGAAATTCCACAAATGTACTTCTAACAAGGCACAGCTGTTAACTGAAATGCATTCCAGGTGACTACCTCATGAAGCTGGTTGAGAGAATGCCAAGAGTGTGCAACGCTGTCATCAAGTTAAAGGGTGGCTACTTTGAAGAATCTCAAATATAAAATATATTTTGATTTGTTTAACACTTTTTTGCTTACTACATGATTCCATATGTGTTAATTCATAGTTTTGATGTCTTCACTATTATTCTACAATATAGAAAATAGTAAAGAAAAGTAAAGAAAAACCCTGGGTAGGCGTGCCAATGAGTAGGCGTGCCAAACTTTTGACTCTACTGTATATTATGTATAACCTACCTAAAAGCAATGGATCGCTATATGCGAAGCTAAGATCATGGATATTGTCTCTGCGTATTGAAACAGGTAAGATCAGGGATATTGTCTCTGCGTATTGAAACAGGTCAGATCAGGGATATTGTCTCTGCGTATTGAAACAGGTCAGATCAGGGATATTGTCTCTGCGTATTGAAACAGGTAAGATCAGGGATATTGTCTCTGCGTATTGAAACAGGTAAGATCAGGGATATTGTCTCTGCGTATTGAAACAGGTCAGATCAGGGATATTGTCTCTGCGTATTGAAACAGGTCAGATCAGGGATATTGTCTCTGCGTATTGAAACAGGTAAGATCATGGATATTGCCTCTGCATATTGAAACAGGTATGATCAGGGATATTGCCTCTGTGTATTGAAACAGGTAAGATCAGGGATATTGCCTCTGCGTATTGAAACAGGTAAGATCAGGGATATTGCCTCTGTGTATTGAAACAGGTATGATCAGGGATATTGCCTCTGTGTATTGAAACAGGTAAGATCAGGGATATTGCCTCTGTGTATTGAAACAGGTATGATCAGGGATATTGCCTCTGTGTATTGAAACAGGTAAGATCAGGGATATTGCCTCTGCGTATTGAAACAGGTAAGATCAGGGATATTGCCTCTGTGTATTGAAACAGGTATTGTGGTGAAATGGAAGAGGAAAGACTATGTAACTATTGTGACCTCGAAGAAATAGAGAATGAAACTCATTTTATCCTCTATTGCCCTTTCTACCAGGATATACGCTTGCTCTTATTCCAGAAAGCACACCAGATATACCCTGGCATTATGTGGCTGAGCGATGAGGAGAAACGGAAATGATTTTTTGTCCATTGTGTATTTCCGTTTGCAGAATATTTAGATAAAGCCTGGAATAAAAGAAAAAGGGCTACCTATAATTAAATGATACAAATATTTAGCTTCTGGGTGGTAAATGGCACGTGTGTATATAGATTGTGTATTTGTTTTACTCCCACACTAGGTTCAAATGCCTTCTGTTTAAATCTTCTGTATTCATTTATCCGTATATGTTATGTAAGATGAACAGAGTAGCAGCAGCTCGTATGTGTGTGTGTGCGTGTGTGTGTGTGTGTGTGTGTGTGCGTGCGTGCGTGCGTGCGTGTGTGTGTGTGCGTGCGTGTGTGTAAGGGCTGTCGTTCTCCTCATCCTCGGATGAGGAGAGGAGAGAAGGATCAGTAGACCAAAACGCAGCATTCGGGAAATAAGCCATCTTTTATTTGTAACGACGATGGCAACACGAAAAACAAAACACTTTCAAAATACAAAACAAGAAAACGACGTAGACGAAAACCTATACATGAACTTACATAACTAACGTAAAACTCACGGACAGGAACAGACTACATCAAAACGAAACGAACATCCAAACAGTCCCGTATGGTGCAAACATAACACAGATACGGAAGACAATCACCCACAAACAAACAGTGAGAACACCCTACCTAAATATGACTCTTAATTAGAGGAAAACGCAAACCACCTGCCTCTAATTAAGAGCCATACCAGGCAACCAAAACCAACATAGAAACAGATAACATAGACTGCCCACCCAAAACTCACGCCCTGACCATATACACATACAAAAACAACATAAAACAGGTCAGGAACGTTACAGAACCCCCCCCTCAAGGTGCGAACGCCGGGCGCACCAGCACAAAGTCCAGGGGAGGGTCTGGGTGGGCAGTTGACCACGGTGGTGGCTCAGGCTCTGGACGCTGTCCCCACACCACCATAGTCACTCCCCGCTTCTGTCTTCCCCTCCCAATGACCACCCTCAAACTAACATCCCCTAAATGAACAGCCAACACCGGGATAAGGGGCAGCACCGGGAGAAGGGGCAGCACCGGGAGAAGGGGCAGCACCGGGATAAGGGACAGCACCGGGATAAGGGACAGCACCGGGATAAGGGACAGCACCGGGATAAGGGGCAGCACCGGAACAAGGGGCAGCACCGGAACAAGGGGCAGCACCGGGACAAGGGGCAGCACCGGGATAAGGGGCAGCACCGGGATAAGGGGCAGCACCGGGACAAGGGGCAGCACCGGGACAAGGGGCAGCACCGGGACAAGGGGCAGCACCGGGACAAGGGGCAGCACCGGGATAAGGGGCGGCAGCACCGGGATAAGGGGCGGCAGGTCCCGGCTGAGAGACTCTGGCAGATCCTGGCTGAGGGACTCTGGCAGGTCCTGGCTGAGGGACTCTGGCAGGTCCTGGCTGAGGGACTCTGGCAGGTCCTGGCTGAGGGACTCTGGCAGGTCCTGGCTGAGGGACTCTGGCAGGTCCTGGCTGAGGGACTCTGGCAGGTCCTGGCTGAGGGACTCTGGCAGGTCCTGGCTGAGGGACTCTGGCAGGTCCTGGCTGAGGGACTCTGGCAGGTCCTGGCTGAGGAACTCTGGCAGGTCCTGGCTGAGGAACTCTGGCAGGTCCTGGCTGGACGGCTCTGGCAGGTCCTGGCTGGACGGCTCTGGCAGGTCCTGGCTGGACGGCTCTGGCAGGTCCTGGCTGGACGGCTCTGGCAGGTCCTGGCTGGACGGCTCTGGCAGGTCCTGGCTGGACGGCTCTGGCAGGTCCTGGCTGGACGGCTCTGGCAGGTCCTGGCTGGACGTCTCTGGCAGGTCCTGGCTGGACGGCTCTGGCAGGTCATGGCAGGACGGCTCTGGCAGGTCATGGCAGGACGGCTCTGGCAGGTCATAGCAGGACGGCTCTGGCAGGTCATAGCAGGACGGCTCTGGCTGGTCATGGCAGGACGGCTCTGGCTGGTCATGGCAGGACGGCTCTGGCTGGTCATGGCAGGACGGCTCTGGCTGGTCATGGCAGGACGGCTCTGGCTGGTCATGGCAGGACGGCTCTGGCTGGTCATGGCAGGACGGCTCTGTAGGGAGGAGAAGGAGAGACAGCCTGGTGCGTGGTCTAGGCACTGGCTGCGCTGGAGAGGAGGAAACAGCTGGAGAGAGAACCCGGAGAGACAGCCTGGTACGGGGGGCTGCCACCGGAGGACTGGTACATGGAGGTGGCACCGGGTCTACCGGACCGTGAAGGAGGACACGTGTTCTTGAGCACCGAGCCTGCCCAACCTTACCAGGTTGAATGGTGCCCGTAGCCCTGCCAGTGCGGCGAGGTGGAATAGCCCGCACTGGGCTATACTGGCAAACCGGGGACACCTCTCGTAAGGCTGGTGCCATGTATGCCGGCCCGAGGAGACGCACTGGTGGCCAGATGCGTTGGGCCGGCTTCATGACATCCAGCTCGATGCCCAACTTAGCCCTCCCAGTGCGGCAAGGTGGAATAGCCCGCACTGGGCTAAGCACGCGTACTGGGGACACCGTGCGCTTTACCGCATAACACGGTGTCTTACCAGTACGACGCCTTCTACCTCCACGGTAAGCACGGGGAGTTGGCTCGGGTATCCTACCCGGCTTTGCCACACTCCTCGTGTGCCCCCCCCCCAAGAAATTTTTGGGTCTGACTCACGGGCTCCCAACCGCGTCGCCGCGCTGCCTCCTCATGCCAGCTTCTCTCAGCCTTCGCTGCTTCCAACTCCTCCTTGGGACGGCGATATTCCCCTGGCTGAGCCCAGGGTCCTCTACCGTCCAGGATCTCCTCCCAAGTCCAGGAGTCCTTGTTGCTCTGTTGAGCACTCCCTTGCCGCTTGGTCCTAGTTTGGTGGATGATTCTGTAAGGGCTGTCGTTCTCCTCATCCTCGGATGAGGAGAGGAGAGAAGGATCAGTAGACCAAAACGCAGCATTCGGGAAATAAGCCATCTTTTATTTGTAACGACGATGGCAACACGAAAAACAAAACACTTTCAAAATACAAAACAAGAAAACGACGTAGACGAAAACCTATACATGAACTTACATAACTAACGTAAAACTCACGGACAGGAACAGACTACATCAAAACGAAACTAACATCCAAACAGTCCCGTATGGTGCAAACATAACACAGATACGGAAGACAATCACCCAGAAACAAACAGTGAGAACACCCTACCTAAATATGACTCTTAATTAGAGGAAAACGCAAAACACCTGCCTCTAATTAAGAGCCATACCAGGCAACCAAAACCAACATAGAAACAGATAACATAGACTGCCCACCCAAAACTCACGCCCTGACCATATACACATACAAAAACAACATAAAACAGGTCAGGAACGTTACAGTGTGTGTGTGTGTGTGTGTGTTATTTAAGGCCACAAGACCACCTGGTGAGTGTATGCA
>NC_074680.1:7419879-7457379 GCF_029448725.1 Salvelinus fontinalis | reverse complement strand
TACTAGGTCTCAATACCAGCCCCTGCTTGCTCTCACCCCCCGATCTCCCTCCCCCCTATCTACATCCCTCCATCCCTTTACTGGTCTCCCTCTCCCCCCATTTGTGGAGTAGAGTTAGTCTGCCCCCCCCCCCCCCCCCCCCCCCCCACACCATGGGGCCCCACATACCACACACACACTGTAAGCTGAGAGCCATCCATCAGTTATAGTGGAGGGGGTTCCAGCTGTAAGAATAACGTTAGTGTAACCCTGATGTCACAGTGTTTGTGAGGAGAGGGTTAAGGGTAGTTTTACTGCTCTGTTTTTTCTCTGTGTGGCTCCAGACATGGGAATGAGTTAGGCCAGCAATGAGATTTACAGTTAGCACATTGTCCTCACAGAAATAAAACACATCAAGTGAGAAAATTAACAATTTACAGATGACACGTTATCCAAGGCCAGTTTCAAATACTGCATTATATATTCTGTTTACTGAATACTGCTCCTTGCTCCTATATCTGTTTGTGCGTGGACGTGTTTAACTATTCTTGTGGGGACCGGAAGTCCCCACAAGAATAGTAAACAAACCAAAATTTGACCAACTGGGGACATTTTGTTAGTCCCCACAAGAAGGCTGGACACATGACATTTTTAACAGTGCTTTTTTCTGATAAAAGCTAGTTCATTGCTTCTGCTGTGGAGCCCAGTTTCATAATATGACCATATTTCCCAGCTGCTTGCCATCGTTTTGAAGTAATCACAAAAAAACACCCCTAAAAAAAATAAAATAAAAAAATAAATAAAAAAAAACAGGCCTTGTTTTAGGTCATTCTTCACCCTGCCAGCTCATATTAGTTCTATTGAGCACGGTAGCACCAACTCGCCTTCCGAACGTTCTATTCCCAGCTTATTGTTCTACGTCACAATGCGTGCTTCGCTATTGTTGGCAATGAGACTTGCTCACGTTGTTTATAGTTAAAATGTGAACAAAAACAAAAAATTACTCATGGAAATCTGAGGTCGTTCCATTGATTCCTATAAGGGAAATATAGGCATGTCTGTCTATTGTGCCAAATATCTCGAAATGTGTATATTTCGATTTTTTCAAGTCGGATGCCATTTTAATCATGAGAATCTCCTCTTTGTAATTATGTAAGTCTGGGCAGCAAGCTCGTTTGTCATCGTTCACTAGATCAGAAATAGTCAGAAGTTAATATTTTTTAATTTGAAACCATCGAGGTGCGGATGTTAACTTTCCACACAAGTCGTTTTTTTCCAGTTTCGTCCAAAGAAACAGATTGTACTGGTAAAATAAAAAGGGATACATTTTTTCGTGCCATTTAGGCAAAATGGAATTCTAAGCATCACTCCAGTCAAAACAGGCTCTGCGAACATTCGATTCCATTCCATCCATTTCATATGCTATGGGCTTGCGCCAGAGTTCCAGCTTAGCCAAGGTTCTTTTGCTGTTTTTCAGCCTTGGGTGAATTTTGAATCGTTCTATTGTCCAACCTACCACAAGATCAAATACTATTTCTAGGGGGTTTAGGGTTAAGGTTAGAATTAGTGTTAGGGTTAGGGTTAGGAACTAGGGTTAGTTTTGGGGTTAGGGTTAGGAGCTAGGGTTAGTTATAGGGTTAGGGTTAGGAGCTAGGGTTAGGTTTAGGGTTAAGGTTAAGGTTAGGTTTTTGGGTTAGGGTTAAGGGTAAGGGTACAGGTTAGGGTACGGGTTAGGTTTAGGTTTAGGGTTAGGGAAAATAGGATTTTCAATGGGACTGAATTGTGTGTGTGTGTTGGGTGGGTGTGTGAGTTTGTGTGTTATTTAAGGACACAAGACCGTTACATTGTGGGAATAGAGAGGTGCAGTCTGGAAGAGGAGAAGGGGAAGACGAGAGGTTCGTTCCTTCACAATCTGTTTCATGCTCACACAGGTATGTTACAGAATACAAAAAGCGCACACACACACACACACACACACAGAAACACACACACAGAAACACAAACAAACACACACAGAAACACACACACAGAAACACACACACTACTCAGTGGAAATAAGTAGATGTACAGGAGTGAGTGTTTACGTAGCTAATTCTCTTACAGTGAACACTGGGTCTCTGTGTCTCACTAACTCTTCAGCTAACCTCTCCTGCTGTGTGTGTGTGTGTGTGTGTGTGTGTGTGTGTGTGTGTGTGTGTGTGTGTGTGTGTGTGTGTGTGTGTGTGTGTGTGTGTGTGTGTGTGTGTGTGTGTGTGTGTGTGTGTGTGTGTGTGTGTGGGCTCAGAGCAGGTGCTATAGACCGGATCCTTCTCTTCTGCCTCAATAAACTGATCTCAGACCTGCTGAGAATGCACCTATGTGTGTGTGTGTGTGTGTGTGTGTGTGTGTGTGTGTGTGTGTGTGTGTGTGTGTGTGTGTGTGTGTGTGCGTGCGTGCGTGCGTGCGTGCGTGCGTGCGTGCGTGCGTGCGTGCGTGCGTGCGTGCGTGTGTGTGTTTGTCCTTCGAAGATGCCTTTGTGTTCATGTGAAAGCGAAAGAGACAGAGAGTAAGGGAAGGGTAGAGTAAAAACTAAATGAGAGTGAGGGAGAAAGTGAATGTGTGGAGGAGAGAGATGAAAAAGGGGGAGAGAGAGAGGAAGAAAAAGCATGAGAGAGAGGGGGTTGTTCAGCCTTACCTTCCGTGTGCAGCCATCTGGAACTTATTACACGCCGATAAACCCTTGGCATTCTGGGTAAGACTTGCTCCATTTCCTGTCTCACCCCCCTCTCCCATCTTCTCCTCCTTCCCCTTCCCTCCTTCCTCTCTCGTTGCTTTACTCCGAGCTCTAATTTCCTATTTCCAGTCTGAGGGGGGAGGAGGGGCGAGAGAGGAGAGGGGGAGGTAGGAGAGAGAGGCAGAGAGAGAAGGGAGGGGAGACTTGGGGAAAAAAAGGAGGGGGGGTAGAAAGGGACAGAGAGGAGTTAGAGTAGAGATGGGAGGGAGAGATTGAGATGAGGGTGAAGGGGTTTGGGGGTTAGAGAGAGAGAGAGAGAGAGAGAGAGAGAGAGAGAGAGAGAGAGAGAGAGAGAGAGAGAGAGAGAGAGGAGAGAGAGAGAGAGAGAGAGAGAGAGAGAGAGAGAGAGAGAGAGAGGAGAGAGAGAGAGAGAGAGAGAGAGAGAGAGAGAGAGAGAGAGAGAGAGAGAGAGGAAGAAGAAAGGGGAGGGTGAGGAAGATGGAAGGAGGGGGCGGGAGAGAGGGAGGGGTCATAGCAATGTCGGCCAAGCGTGCTTTTATGGCAGATCTCCAAAAGATAGAGACAGAGAGGCTGAGTTTAGCACATAGGAGAGATTAGGGTGTCTGTCTGTCTGTCTGTCTGTGTGTCTGTCTGTCTGTGTTCTGTGGTCATCACTGTCTTGGCTTCAAGACCATTCTCTGACTCTCCATCTAAAGCAGGCCATTTACCTGACACACACACACACAGACAAATAAAAAGCGTGAGCTTGTCCTGTTTCATCCAACAAGCTCACAGTCTCACATCACAATTAGACTTTCGGACTTGTTTCTCAAACGAATTTCAGTTGTTTCAAATGTCCGATTTCAAAGTGATTAAGTTGAGGTGTTTCCGAATGAATTCCGAGAACGTCATCTTTTAACCCTATCCAAAACCTTAACACTTAACATTCTAAATTTGATGTTTGGAGCGACTCGTAATCCCATGACTCTGAATCAGAAGATTGGGCGTTTCGATTGGAGAAATGCGGATGAACGTCTAATTCTGCATTCAGACTGTGAGAGCTTGTTGGGTCAAAAGTAGGGAATGGAGTTCCCTTTCAGTCACAGGCAGTGTGTAGCTACAGTAAGTCTGTATGACCGTAGCAGAGGGGACGAGGAGAGACTGTTTTGTCTGCTACAACCGGCCTATTTATAAAAAAATGTTTTCTCCATAGAGTCTGTGTGTCGGCTAGTCACACACACACACACACACACACACACACACACACACACACACACACACACACACACACACACACACACACACACACACACACACACACACACACACACACACACACACACACACACACACACACACACACACACACACACACACACGCGCGCACGGTTGCAAAGCGTTGTCATTGGCATGCCTGGGTGTTAAGTCTGTCACACAGATATGAGTGGACTCTGCATCAGACAGCGAGATGAACTGAGACAAAAGCTTCAGATGGAATTATCTCATTCATTTGTCATCTCTGTCTAATAAACTCATCATTACCGGGCTTAGGCTGAGGACAGAGAAAGGAAGAGATGATTGGGGAAAGAGTGTGGAGAGAGTGGGGTGTCCAAGTCCTCATTAAGTGTTGTTAGTAGGATGTAATGTGGCTGAGGGAGTGGGCTATAAGCCGAGGTAATACTGAGTGAAAGGCTGGGCTGTGATTTAGTATACACTGCTTGTGTGGGTCTATCTACAGTATCTGCTTTTACACACACGCACGCGCACACGCATACGCACCCACATTCATCATTCCGATCTGAAAAAATTCCTGCTCTGGCTTCGCTGCTTTCTTTTTGTTCGGGCGTTTTGGCAGCCTCCCCAACCTCAGCTAATTTAGAACAACGAGGTCCTCATCTCAGACACTGGGCACCATGTTGCCTTTATTGTTCTCTTGGCTGCTTTTCTGGTGTGTGTGCCGGTTTGTGTGTGTGTGTCTGTGTAACTGGTTTACAGGCTGAACGGGGTATATTACCTGTTGGCAAGATGTCCTTCTCCCCCCTCTTGCCCTCTCCCCCTGTCCTCCTCTCGCTTCTCTCCCTCCCTCTCCCTCCCTCTCTCTCCTCCCTCTCTCTCTCTCTCTCCCTTTTGCTCTCTCTCCTTTTCTGTCCCCTCTCTTTCCTCTCCTCCCCTCCCGTTGTCTTGGACATAAAACTTTCTAACAAGCGTTGATAGTCAGCAGGAGCGTATCCGTTTTGCTTGGTTTTCTTTTTCTTTGCAGGGTAGAGAGGTGATGCTAGAGAGAGAGCGAGAGAGAACTTCGAAAGGGTAGACAGAGGGAGAGAGAACAAGCCAAAGGAAACGTAGTTAATTTAACTTGGCTGGGGGAGGGTGTGTTTGTGTACTGGGTCATGTCAGCCACAACTGAACATGTGTCTTTTGTTTGAATGTTTGTCTGTCTGTCATTCTGTCCATGGCGGAAGGCATTGTTGTATATGTAGGACCAGAGTACCCATCTAAACCCCATTCCTTCCCTCACATACACAATCCCTCAGCTGACAGTCGATGTGTGTGTCCTCTCGCTGTTGTGGGTCTGATTTGTTGATGTAGGCTAATGCTTGGTTTCAGGATCGCGGGGTGGTCTCTCAGAACATGATGGTGTGTGTTCTGTGTTGGTATGAAGGGCTGCTTTGTGGGTCTGTCTGTGGTCTGAGTGTGCAAATTCATGGACAAACACAAACACACACACAAACTCTCACTCACATCAGCCAAGTAACACCAAATCGAAGGCGATATTCGACATCCGTCCAGGTTCCCAGGACGTCAGCAATCGCCTTCAATACAGACCACTAGGGGCAACGGTGAGCCCTATTAGCATCAAGTAGGCTCGCAGCTTGCTAGGGCGCTGTGGACGGGGATGACGGATGGATGTAAGCCGCGAGCTCCAGTTCCAAGTCTCTTGGGTTCAATCCCTGTGCTAGGCACACATTTTTCTGTTTTATGCCTATCCTAAACCTTAACCCTTACCTTAACCATTCATAATTAATGCCTAAAATGAACTGTAAAAAAACGAGAGTTTATCCCCGTTAAAAATCAACAAATATCCTCCTTTGTACACACGTCGGATTCTGACGTCAATTTCATACTTTCGTGAGATCTTGTTGCACACACACACACACACACACACACACACACACACACACACACACACTCACAAACACACAGGTCAGTCTCAGCAGCACAGATGGTAACAGAGGTGTGATTGAGAGAGGTTTGGGAGCCTTCTGGTATACGTTCTGTTTAAACAGTCAGTCCATTGAGAAGATATTAACCACTTTATCTATTGCCAGTTAAACTTCATGTCTGAACATGCTTCATACTAGATGCAGGATATGGCATAGTCGGAATAGCCTGGAATACTGTATACTCAACACAAATACGTCTGGTGACATTTAAAAAAAAAAAACAGTACAGTATGTAAACATTAATAAACGCCACCAAGCAATGTGCCTGCAGCAATGTGAAATGTAACGTGAACAAACGTTGCAATACCACACGTTCCAGTTGGTGGCCCATTTAGCATGCTCCTGGGGCCCTGCTCTGTTTGGTTTACCGTCTGCGTTATGATGTCATTAGACTTAAAAATAGTTTTGTCGCATTCAGTACGCAGAAACATCAAATGATTGGACCTGTACACGTTTGTGAATCATACGTCTCAGTTCCCCCGCCGGAGAATATTCGGTATAGAAAGTTCTGGAGACTTGTCAGTAGCTCCTTTGTAACTTCTGACCCTTCACCCCTAGCTCCAGGGTTTGGTGTAATGGGACCTATGTGTGTGTGTCTGTGTGTTTGGTGTGCACTGGGACATCCTCTGTAAGGGTATGGTAATTGACTCAGCCAAGCTTCTGTGAAAGGGTTTTAATAACACACACACACACACACACACACACACACACACACACACACACACACACACACACACACACACACACACACACACACACACACACACACACACACACACACACACACACACACACACACACACACTATTTCTATGCTAATAAAGGTGGGATTGAAAGATGGGGGAGAGTACAAGGGAGACGCAGAGGGGCTTAATGTTGTTTATTTACTTTGATATATATATTGAGAGCTGTGTGTGTGTGTGTGTGTGTGTGTGTGTGTGTGTGTGTGTGTGTGTGTGTGTGTGTGTGTGTGTGTGTGTGTGTGTGTGTGTGTGTGTGTGTGTGTGTGTGTGTGTGTGTGTGTGTGTGTGTGTGTGTGTGTGTGTGTGTGTGTGTGTGTGTGTTTGTTTGCTTTGATACCGAGAGTGGAGCTAGGGAGGTAAGAGATTTGTAGCGTCTGAATGCTTCCAATTACAGGATGAAAACCCAGCTAGACTACAGCTCATTATACTGAGGAGAGAGGGAGCGAGGGAGAGCGGGAGGGATGGAAGGAGCAAGGGAATAGGGGAGAAGGGGAGTGAATCGGTGTGGACAAGGAACGAAGGAACCATGTCCCCCTCCACACACACAAGAGCACAATACCTGCTCTGTCAATTATCATGGTTGGTTTTAGTGATGTGGTGAACAGAAGTTGAACAAAAGACCCCTGACTGATGGGTCGTCACTAGTTACCACAGCCGCAAAGTCAGAAGGCCCGCCCACTCGACCAATCAGATGAGGGAATGTGATGAGCATTTTCCGGTTTGCGGGAAGCGCCTCATTTGTCCTCAAGTTTGAGGACCAACTATCTAAATACCTTCGGTAACAAGAATTGTCAATGTCACAAAAATTCATAACATTGAGAAAGGACAAAAGTTTTGGACAAAATGATACGTTGTTTTTTCTTTTTTAGATAACTAGTAGCTAACTTTTGCTACTCTTATCTAAAATGAGCTAGCTATCTAGGATAAGGGATTCCATTCCAAGCACAGGAGAGTAATTATATTTGGTAGAGAAACATTGTTAGTTTCCCTACAAGCCTTTCATTCTAATAGTGATATATCATATTGTTGACCGTCAACAGACGCTCAGGCTTTGGCAGGAAAACAATGTTGTTCCCTTTCAAATTCTGGGGGAAAAGACGTCTGAATGCCACCAAGGGAAAGACAGACAATCAAACGCCACAGAGAAATATGCTGCTGGAATGAACAAGAAGTTAAAGAACTGATCACTGTCACTTATACCAAACACTTTTACCACATTCATTTCATTGTAATAGTGTTGAAGCGCTAACTAACAGTGGAATGTTCCTTAACGACGCTTAAGAATTGAAACGTGTGGCCCAACGGGTGTTGCTTATATTTGTTCTGTTGTCACTGCATGTGTATATCAAACTGTCTTTCTATCATGTGATACTGTGTAGGAAAGTGCATGAATTATGCATTTGTAACAAAATACACAATCTGAAAAAAAGTTAAAAGTAAAACAAAGTTACTTTTGTCCTCCGTAGAGGGGGTGGATGGGACAATACAATAAATACAAATAAAGAGTATGTAAGTGAATGGTGAGAATGGTGAGTTTCCCCTGTATAGAGTGGGTTGAGAATGGTGAGTTTCCCCTGTATAGAGTGGGGTTGAGGGTGGTGAGTTTCCCCTGTATAGAGTGGGGTTGAGGGTGGTGAGTTTCCCCTGTATAGAGTGGGGTTGAGGGTGGTGAGTTTCCCCTGTATAGAGTGGGTTGAGGGTGGTGAGTTTCCCCTGTATAGAGTGGGGTTGAGGGTGGTGAGTTTCCCCTGTATAGAGTGGGTTGAGGGTGGTGAGTTCCCCTATATAGAGTGGGGTTGAGGGTGGTGAGTTTCCCCTGTATAGAGTGGGTTGAGGGTGGTGAGTTTCCCCTGTATAGAGTGGGTTGAGGGTGGTGAGTTTCCCCTGTATAGAGTGGGTTGAGGGTGGTGAGTTTCCCCTGTATAGAGTGGGTTGAGGGTGGTGAGTTTCCCCTGTATAGAGTGGGTTGAGGGTGGTGAGTTTCCCCTGTATAGAGTGGGTTGAGAATGGTGAGTTTCCCCTGTATAGAGTGGGTTGAGGGTGGTGAGTTTCCCCTGTATAGAGTGGGGTTGAGGGTGGTGAGTTTCCCCTGTATAGAGTGGGTTGAGGGTGGTGAGTTTCCCCTGTATAGAGTGGGTTGAGGGTGGTGAGTTTTCCCTGTATAAAGTGGGTTGAGGGTGGTGAGTTTCCCCTGTATAGAGTGGGGTTGAGGGTGGTGAGTTTCCCCTGTATAGAGTGGGTTGAGGGTGGTGAGTTTCCCCTGTATAGAGTGGGTTGAGGGTGGTGAGTTTCCCCTGTATAGAGTGGGTTGAGGGTGGTGAGTTTCCCCTGTATAGAGTGGGTTGAGGGTGGTGAGTTTCCCCTGTATAGAGTGGGGTTGAGGGTGGTGAGTTTCCCCAGTATAGAGTGGGTTGAGGGTGGTGAGTTTCCCCTGTATAGAGTGGGGTTGAGAGTGGTGAGTTTCCCCTGTATAGAGTGGGTTGAGGGTGGTGAGTTTCCCCTGTATAGAGTGGGTTGAGGGTGGTGAGTTTCCCCTGTATAGAGTGGGTTGAGGCTGGTGAGTTTCCCCTGTATAGAGTGGGTTGAGGGTGGTGAGTTTTCCCTGTATAGAGTGCGGTTGAGGGTGGTGAGTTTCCCCTGTATAGAGTGGGTTGAGGGTCGTGAGTTTCCCCTGTATAGAGTGGGGTTGAGGGTGGTGAGTTTCCCCTGTATAGAGTGGGTTGAGGGTGGTGAGTTTCCCCTGTATAGAGTGGGTTGAGGGTGGTGAGTTTCCCCTGTATAGAGTGGGTTGAGGGTGGTGAGTTTCCCCTGTATAGAGTGGGGTTGAGGGTGGTGAGTTTCCCCTGTATAGAGTGGGTTGAGGGTGGTGAGTTTCCCCAGTATAGAGTGGGTTGAGGGTGGTGAGTTTCCCCTGTATAGAGTGGGTTGAGGGTGGTGAGTTTCCCCTGTATAGAGTGGGTTGAGGGTGGTGAGTTCCCCTATATAGAGTGGGTTGAGGGTGGTGAGTTTCCCCAGGATAGAGTGGGGTTGAGGGTGGTGAGTTTCCCCTGTATAGAGTGGGTTGAGGGTGGTGAGTTTCCCCAGTATAGAGTGGGGTTGAGGGTGGTGAGTTTCCCCTGTATAGAGTGGGTTGAGGGTGGTGAGTTTCCCCTGTATAGAGTGGGGTTGAGTTGGTGAGTTTCCCCTGTATAGAGTGGGTTGAGGGTGGTGAGTTTCCCCTGTATAGAGTGGGTTGAGGGTGGTGAGTTTCCCCTGTATAGAGTGGGTTGAGGGTGGTGAGTTTCCCCTGTATAGAGTGGGTTGAGGGTGGTGAGTTTCCCCTGTATAGAGTGGGTTGAGGGTGGTGAGTTTCCCCTGTATAGAGTGGGTTGAGGGTGGTGAGTTTCCCCAGTATAGAGTGGGTTGAGGGTGGTGAGTTTCCCCTGTATAGAGTGGGGTTGAGGGTGGTGAGTTTCCCCTGTATAGAGTGGGGTTGAGGGTGGTGAGTTTCCCCTGTATAGAGTGGGTTGAGGGTGGTGAGTTTCCCCTGTATAGAGTGGGTTGAGGGTGGTGAGTTTTCCCTGTATAAAGTGGGTTGAGGGTGGTGAGTTTCCCCTGTATAGAGTGGGTTGAGGGTGGTGAGTTCCCCTATATAGAGTGGGTTGAGGGTGGTGAGTTTCCCCAGTATAGAGTGGGTTGAGGGTGGTGAGTTTCCCCTGTATAGAGTGGGTTGAGGGTGGTGAGTTTCCCCTGTATAGAGTGGGGTTGAGGGTGGTGAGTTTCCCCTGTATAGAGTGGGTTGAGGGTGGTGAGTTTCCCCTGTATAGAGTGGGTTGAGGGTGGTGAGTTTCCCCTGTATAGAGTGGGTTGAGGGTGGTGAGTTTCCCCTGTATAGAGTGGGTTGAGGGTGGTGAGTTTCCCCTGTATAAAGTGGGTTGAGGGTGGTGAGTTTTCCCTGTATAAAGTGGGTTGAGGGTGGTGAGTTTCCCCTGTATAGAGTGGGTTGAGGGTGGTGAGTTTCCCCTGTATAGAGTGGGTTGAGGGTGGTGAGTTTCCCCTGTATAGAGTGGATTGAGGGTGGTGAGTTTCCCCTGTATAGAGTGGGTTGAGGGTGGTGAGTTTCCCCTGTATAGAGTGGGTTGAGGGTGGTGAGTTTCCCCTGTATAGAGTGGGGTTGAGGGTGGTGAGTTTCCCCTTACACTGTAAAGAGCTTTGGGTGTCTAGAAAGGTGCAATTTAAGTCCAATCAATAATTATTATTATGATGAAATGTTTTGCCATAGCTTGAAGACTATGCCTTTGTAGGCAGACTGCAAGGCTATATTAAGTTACATAAATAAATGATTATAATAAGTGTCTAGGTGCCAAATAAAGTAACAGGGTTGAAGTATTCATGTTAGAATCAGCCCAAAAATGCCAATTTGTGAACATTTCTGTGAAACTGTATACGTTTTACTTGTGGATTACTTGTGGATTGTAAAAAAAAAAGAAGTAAAATCAAGACGTCAATTTGTGTGTCTACATGTGATTCAAAAAACAATGCAGATATTGGAGAAAACCTATTATAGCTATGAGTAAAGGGCAAACATCATGATACGTTTGAATAAAACATTCAATTAACACGTTGCATTTTTACTGTTGGTTTTACTGTATCTAACAAATAACCAAATCTTTGATGGATTAATAAATAAAAGAAATGCGTGTCTCGTCTAACACTGCAAGCCGGTCAGCATACGGTACGAGTCATCAAACTCCCGGATCTAATTGGTCGAACAGCCTTCTGACTTTGTGGCTGTGGTAACTAGTGATGACCTGACTGACATTCGGGTTGACAATAAATCACATTCATTTATTGAGACAGCATTTCATAAACACTGCCCATTGACTCAAAAGCTGTCCTGTTAAGTAGATGTATGTTCCATAAGAGCTAGTTTTGGTATAAAGAAGACGTTTATAATGTCAGAGGGTAGAGTAGACTCTTTGGCTGAGACATGTGTGTGTGTGTGTCTTCATTGGATTATTGTTTAATGAGGAACGTACTACAGCTGCCATACATCCTACAGTGGGTCTGACTATTACAGTAGTACAGTAGTAGTATAGTGCCTATATAATAGTAGTCGTAGTAATTACTACTTGTAGTATACATGTACAAGATAATAGCCGTAACAATCTTGTAATAATAGGATAAAGAATAACGTTATTATTGGGTCACATCAGATGGGTTTGAAGGAGGGTTTAGAGGTGAGGGAGCTCTATGGAAGGAGGTCTCCAGATCTGTTCTACTCTCCGTCCCTCACTGGCAACCCTTAGCTGAGCAGGACCAGAGGAGCTGGGCTGTTTATGTGTGTGTCATAGAGGATAATTGGTCACAGCTCATTCCAGCTCCCATTACATTGAGCTGTGTTAAGGAGGAAACCGTGTGAGTGTGTGTTAGTGTGGGCCTGTTTAGTGGTGTTGGTTTGGTCTGTAAATAAAAAGATCAGAAAGAGAGCCCTGTGTGTCTGTGTGTGTGTGTGTGCGTGTGTGTGTGTGTGTGTGCTTTTGTCCAAAGCGACTTAGTCATGCCTGCATATATTTTCATATGTGTGGCTCCAATAGGAATCGAACCCACAAATCCTGCCGTTGCACACACGCACACGCACACGCGCACACGCACACACACACACACACACACACACACACACACACACACACACACACACACACACACACACACTTCCCTGGTGATAGGCATACTGGAGTCATAGTGGACGGTTTGCTAGTGAATATAGCTGGCCTCAGGCTGCAGGCTTTATATATGTAGGAGAGTGTCCGAGTGAGGATGAATGTCTTTTCACCCTCAGTCATCATTCTGTTTGATGTTATGAATAGAGAGAGAGAGAGGTGGAGAGAAAGAGAGACGGACAGAGAGAGGAGGAGAGAGAGGGGGGAGGGATAGGGGCTGAGAGAGAGAGAGGGGGAGAGAGAGGGAGAGCGGAGGGGAGAGAAAGAGAGATGGAGAGAAAGAGAGATGGAGAGAGGGAGAGTCAGGCAGAGAGAGAGAGAGAGAGAGAGAGAGAGAGAGAGAGGAGAGAGAGAGAGAGAGAGAGAGAGAGAGAGAGAGAGAGAGAGAGAGAGAGAGTCAGGCGGAGAGAGAGAGAGAGAGTCAGGCAGAGAGAGAGAGAGAGAGTCAGGCAGAGAGGGGGAGGGAGAGAGTCAGGCAGAGAGAGGGAGGGAGAGAGTCAGGCAGAGAGGGGGAGGGAGAGAGTCAGGCGGAGAGGGGGAGGGAGAGAGTCAGGCAGAGAGGGGGAGGGAGAGAGTCAGGCAGAGAGGGGGAGGGAGAGAGTCAGGCAGAGAGAGAGGGAGAGTCAGGCAGAGAGAGGGAGAGTCAGGCAGAGAGAGAGAGAGAGAGTCAGGCAGAGAGAGAGAGAGAGAGAGAGAGTCAGGCAGAGAGAGGGAGGGAGAGAGTCAGGCAGAGAGGGGGAGGGAGAGAGTCAGGCAGAGAGGGGGAGGGAGAGAGTCAGGCAGAGAGGGGGAGGGAGAGAGTCAGGCAGAGAGAGAGGGAGAGTCAGGCAGAGAGAGGGAGAGTCAGGCAGAGAGAGGGAGAGTCAGGCAGAGAGAGGGAGAGTCAGGCAGAGAGAGGGAGGGGGAGAAGGAGTGTTCTCAGCTCATTTATATCAGGCATATCATTTATTGCTGATGGAATAGAATAGAATGTGTGGGTGTATGTGTGTGTGGGTGCGTGCAAGTATGGTGTGTGTGTTTGTTTGTTTGTTTGTTCATTTCGTTAATTTATTGCTGTGGTCAGGTCTGTGTGTGTCTGCAGGCTGTAGGTTTGGTTAGGAGTCTACTGGTGAGGCCTGCCAGCCACTGAAAACCTCCCTCCCTTCCTCCCTCCCTCCCTCCCTCCCTCCCTCCCTCCCTCCCTCCCTCCCTCCCTGCCTCCCTCCCTCCCTCCCTCCCTCTCTTTCTATCTGTCTCTCCCCCCTCTATCTCTCCCTTTTCCCATTCTCTCCATTTCTTTCTCTCTGTCTCTAGTTTCTATCTCTCTCTGATCGACTTGGTTAATGAGTTTTTCCTTTGTCTTTCTTCTTCTGCTAAACCAAACAAGCAACCAAAGTCAGGCAGGAGAAAGATGTTTCTGTTTGTTCAGTTGGCTGTTTCATTCCTCTGAACAGAGAGCTTCAAAGTGCTCAAATATGTGTCTGTGTGTGTGTCTGTGTATGTGTCTGTGTATGTGCATATAAGCTTCTGCGTTGTTTGCTTTACTTACACTAGCATCAGAATCAACCACAGCGTCTTTCAGCTCTAGAGTCCTGTGCAGTGTCTAGATGTAGTCATAGGAATCCATATGAATTACTGAAATGACGGAAATCATTTGTCTAACCACCTCTTTCTTTCTCTCTCTGTAGGATCCGTCCTTCTCCCTGCTCCTCCACGACAAGCTTCAGGTGCCCAACAGCTCGGGGCGGGCCTGGAATGAGCGTGACAGTCGCTGTGACGTGTGTTCCACCCACCTGACCCAGCTGAAACAGGAAGCAGTCCACATGGTGCTGACCATGGACCAGTGGGACCTGTCCCCCAGCTCGCCCCCCACCCTGCCCAGCCACAGTGGCCCTCCACAGGGCCCCACAGCCCCATGGGACTGGGCTTACCTCCCTTCAGCCGCAGCAGCCTACCCCCATCCCCGTCCAAACCCACTCCACCCTACCATGCCTCCAACGTCCTCTACTGCGTCCTTCTCCAGCCTCAGCCATGCTGCGTCCAACCCCAGCCCAGGTGCAACTTCTGTGGGTCAAACATCCACCCATGCAGCCTCTTCAGCGCCAGCCCCGGCGTCCTCATCGCCGGCTCCATCCCCGGTGCACCAGGGAGGGTACCTCCGCCAAGGTTCCAAGCCCAGTTCCCTAGGAGTAGGCCTCGGGGCGGAGAGGAGGAACGGCTCCCCGGCACACTCCAGTAAGACCAGCGGTGTCCCGTCGGCCCAGCCGCCCAACAGCCCGGGTAGTAACGGGAACAGTTCTGTTAGCGGAGCAGTGTTGAGTACAGCAGCCCTGCAGGCTCACCAGTACATGTCTCGCACCAACGGAGGAGGAGTCACACTCTACCCCTACCAGGTATGCTATGTCTGTGCGTGCTTGGGATTGTGTGCGAACGTACGTGTGGGATGATAGACTTTCGGAAATGCAAGAAGATGGGGGGGCGTTCCACGAATAGAGTACATTTTGCGTACCTTTGATATTTTACATGTGAATTGTGCACCAATATTGCATTTAAAAAAAAATCTTGTTATATTCCATGAAGTGCCCTTTAATATAGACCACGTGGAACATTTTTATACATCTGAAGGTGGTTATTTATTTAATGTGATTAGTGATTCATTTACGTCTGTCCCTCCTTTTAAGGTCAACCCTGTTACGTGAACTGAACTCTTGTTTTAATATGGTCAAACGATTCCTCTTAAAATTATTATTTCAAAATAAACTATGAACAGTCAAATCATAGTGTAAAATCAGGTGAGCGTGTTCTACTCATTTTGGCCATTTTCTGGTGTTTTGTGGTGAAAAACCCTGTTACCCATAGATAGATAGACTAGAATTTTTTTAACAATTGAATAACAAATTGAATAACAACTGAGAAGCTTGCATTCAATCATTCAATTGCCCCTCTCCCTGTTGCACACAACAAGCTTCCATTCCATTCATCTCATCCACCAGCTGGCTCTCTCTATGTCAAACCGTCTGGTTTTACAGAGATTCAGAACGGGACTTCCCTGGAAGTCTATGGCAAGAGCCGTTGAAACAACCGCTGGTTTTAATTGGCTGATCTCTCAGTCCATCACCGTCTAGCACAACCCTTAGAACCTCCTCCCTACATTGTGGACTTCAGAGTGCGAACAGCGCAAGTGTACTAAACAAGGAAGCGAGTTTTGGAAATATCTGAAAGTACACGTCTCAGAAATTGTTTTCACGTATAAACGTTAACGTTAAACTCAGAATCAATTAGGCTTTCCAAAATGAATATGGTCAGTGTGATAAAACATAGCATTTTGAATGGCAATTTTCGCCATTTTTCAAAGTCCCATCTAATACAGTTGGAGCAGTCTCACTCCCTCTCCCACTTTGTAGCACAGTGTTACCAGGCTCTACGGGCCAGCATTTCGAGCCTGGGGAAAAGGTTACCATTCCCCCTGCCACAACAGCATTTATGGCTGATTTTAGATGAAAGTCTCAACCCTGCTATGGTACACCGTATTACTTTAATGGCACGTTATTGGCACTTACTATAGTCAAGTTAAAGTTGAACGTGCTCTTTAGGACATAATGTAGAAATTTTGTGAAATTCATAGTTTCCTTTGACCAAAATGTACTCTGTTCGTGGAACGAGACAGATAGAAATGGGAAAAAGAGATGAAAAGAAAATAAAGCTGGAAGAGCATCCAAAATGTTTGTATCTGGAAATAGTGCTAGCACAAAAAAGAAAGTGGAATTTTGATGTTCTGTGTCAGGCTTTTGGAGGCCCATTTCAACAGGAACATTGACCTTATTTTTCAAAATGTCTCCCTCTATTTGTTGACCAAAGAGAGAGGAGGAACTGTGAGGTTGAACTGAGGTTATGTCTGTCCACTGTCCTCACTTGCCCTCTGAAATCCAGTGGCAGTCTGTGCCGAGTGTTGAGTCATGTAAGGTGCATTAGATTCTATAATTGGCCCTGATGATGTGTATTGGCCATGGGGGTCAGACAAAGTGTGTCTGTGTGTCTGTGTGTCTGTGTGTGTGTGTGCTCGTGTGTGTGTGTGTGTGTGTGTGTGTGTGTGTGTGTGTGTGTGTGTGTGTGTGTGGGTGCATGCGTGTTTGTATGTGTGTGCGTGTGTGTGTGTGAGTGGAGGCTGTCCCCAGAGTGGTTAGAGTGGTAACTGGAAGGAAGGTGAGGACACCTCTTGGAACAAAGGCTTCTGGGAAAGGACAGCCTTGAGGCTCTTGTAATTGAAAGAGAGGGGGCGGTGGGGCGGATTAGGAAGAGAGATACAGTTGAAGTCGGAAGTTTACATACACCTTAGCCAAATACATTTAAACTCAGTTTTTCACAATTCCTGACATTTAATCCTAGTAAAAATTCCCTGTCTTAGGTCAGTTAAGATCACCACTTTATTTTAAGAATGTGAAATGTCAGAATAATAGTAGAGAGAATGATTTATTTCAGCTTTTATGTCTTTCATCACATTCCCAGTGGGTCAGAAGTTTACATGGACTCAATTAGTATTTGGTAGCATTGCCTTTAAATTGTTTAACTTGGGTCAAACATTTCGGTAACCTTCCACAAGCTTCCTACAATAAGTTGGGTGTATTTTGGCCCATACCTCCTGACCGAGCTGGTGTAACTGACTCAGGTTTGTAGGCCTCCTTGCTCACACACACTTTTTCAGTTCTGCCCACAAATGTTCTATGGGATTGAGGTCAGGGCTTTGTGATGGCCACTCCAATACCTTGACTCTGTTGTCCTTAAGCCATTTTGCCACAACTTTGGAAGTATGCTTGGGGTCATCGTCACACAGGGGTCATGGCCAAACAGTTCTGTTTTTGTTTCATCAGACCAGAGGACATTTCTCCAAAAAGTACGATCTTTGTCCCCATGTGCAGTTGCAAACCGTAGTCTGGCTTTTTTTATGGCGGTTTTGGAGCAGTGGCTTCTTCCTTGTTGAGCGGCCTTTCAGGTTATGACGATATAGGACTCGTTTTACTGTGGATATAGATACTTTTGTACCTGTTTCCTCCAGCATCTTCACAAGGTCCTTTGCTGTCGTTCTGGGATTGATTTGCACTTTTCGCACCAAAGTACGCTCATCTCTAGGAGACAGAACGCGTCTCCTTCCTGAGCGGTATGATGGCTGCGTGGTCCCATGGTGTTTATACTTGCGTACTATTGTTTGTACAGATGAATGTGGTTCCTTTAGAAATTGCTCCCAATGATGACCCAGACTTGTGGAGGTCTACAATTTTCTTTCTGAGGTCTTGGCTGATTTCTTTTGATTTTCCCATGATGTCAAGCAAAGAGGCACAGAGTTTGAAGGTAGGCCTTAAAATACATCCACAGGTACACCTCCAATTGACTCAAAGGATGTCAATTGGCCAATCAGAAGCTTCTAAATGACATCATTTTCTGGAATTTTCCAAGCTGATTAAAGGCACAGTAAACTTAGTGTATGTAAACTTCTGACCCACTGGAATTGTAATACAGTGAATTATAAGTTAAATAATCTGTCTGTAAACAATTTTTGGAAAAATTACTTGTGTCACACACAAAGTAGATATCCTAACCGACTTTCCAAAACTATAGTTTGTTAACAAGAAATGTGTGGAGGGGTTGAACATTTTGTTTTAATGACTCCAACCTAAGTGTATGTGAACTTCCGACTTTAACTGTAGAAGCAGGAGGAAGGAGAGAGGGCATGGGAGAGGGAGAGAGATATGTAGTGTAGTGTTCGTGTTTTATGTTCTGAATCTGTGTAATATATTTTATATCCTGGTAATGAGGACTCTAGGGAACTCTCCTGTCGCACCCCTGTTCCCCCTCATCTCCTTCCTCTCAACCCCCCCATCTCAGTCCCACACTTCCATTTCTCTCCATCCCTCATCTCCCTATATATCTCTTTCGCTCTCATCTCCCCTGTTCCCCCTCTCTTTCGCTCTCATCTCCCCTTGTTCCCCCTCTCTCTTGTCTCGTTTCTCCCTCTCTCTCTCCTGTTGTACTCCCGGTGGTGTAAAGTACTTAAACATTCTTTAAAGTGCGACTTAAGTATTTGTTGGTGGGCTATCTGTACTTTACTTTACTATTTATATTTTTGACAATTTTACTTCACTACATTCCAAAAGAAAATAATGTACTTTTTACTCCATACATTTTCCCTGTCACCTAAAAGTACTTACATTACATTTTGAATGCTTATCAGGACAGGAAAATTGTCAAATTCACCCACTTATCAAGAGAACAACCCTGGTCATCCCTACTGCCTCTGATCTGGTTGTCACTCCCTGATCTGTTTCAACAGTCCTCGTTATCGTCTCCACCACCTCCAGGTGTCGCTTGTTTTCCTCAGTGTATTTATCCCTGTGTTTCCTGTCTCTCTGGGCCAGTTCGTCTTGTATATTGACTTGTAAGTCAACCAGCCGTGTTCTTGTTCGCCTGCCTTTGCTGTTCTCCTTTTGCTAGTCCTCCCGGTTTTGACCCTTGCCTGTTTCTCGACTTATCACCCGCCTGCCTGACCATTCTGCCTGCCTTGACCTCGAGCCTGTTTGCCATTCTGTACCTCCTGGACTCTGAACTGGTTTTGACCTTTAGCCTGTCCACGACGGTTCTCTTTCTTACTCCTTTTTGGATTATTAAACATCTTCAACTCCAACCATCTGCCTCCTGTGTCTGCATCTGGGTCTCGCCTTGTGTCATGATACTGGCGAACTTACTAAACACAAATGCTTAGTTTGTAAAATTTGTTGGAGTGTGCCCCTGGCTATCCAGTAAATAATAAAAAATTATTTAAAAAATTGTGCCATCTGGTTTGAATAATAGGAATTTGAAATTATTTGTACTTTTTATTTTAATACGTAAGTATACATTAGCAATTACATTTTTAAACCAAATACTTTTAGACTTTTAATAAAGTAGTATTTTACTGGGTGACTTTCACTTTTACTTGAGTCATTTTCTATTAAGGTATCTTCACTTTGACTCAAGTATGATGTTTGAGTACTTTTTCCAACACTGCGTACACACGTAGCCCTTTTTCCTCCCCCTGTCGCATTCACCCCTTACACCCCTTTTGCATCCTTCATTCCCTCCCTCCTTTCCCTCACTCATTTGAGCAACTCTCCATCCATCCCTCCTTTTCTCTCCTCCATCCCCCCTCAGCCCTGTCTCAAGGTCACCTCTCTGAAGCCTGCCTGGCACACTGCCCAGAGTGCTACTGGAAATACGTGTGTGTGTGTGTGTGCGTGTGTGCGTGTGTGCGTGGGTGCGTGCGTGCGTGCGTAGGTGTCCGTGCAGGCGTGGAATAGAGGCATGAGAAGATATAGGAGTCAATTTTCTTTCTTCCCATTGCTGTTATTTTCTCATTTTCCTTGAGAGTGCTGAGAGGGCACAACGGCCAGTCAAAGAGACATCATTCACCCATTGTCTTCACATTATACCGTAGTAGCATATAGCTTAGACTGTAGCATAGCCCCATGATACTAAGAACATGCTTTAGCAGTGTATAACTGCTGCTGTCTAATCAGGAAGGGCCCTGCTAGCGGTCAAGTGCTGGCACCCGATCGAGTAGCCACACGCACAGGAACGCGCGCATGTGCTTGCGTGCGTGCTTGTGTGTCTAGACGGAGAGGGAGCTAGGGAGAGGAAGAAAGGAGAAGGGGAGCGAGATCTGTAAAGAAATTGTTCCCAATATCAGGGGATGACATTTAAAGAGTGCTGATACAGCGATATGAAGTGAGCCTTCTGGCACAAAATGGCGGCCGAGCTTCATCCATCCAAGTGGGACAACATATTAGTGGTGAATCAGATGCCTTCCCCCCCATACAATGTAAAGCACCTTAAGACCTAAAATCAAAAACACTATATGAATCACTATATCCATTCGTGTTATGAATATGTTCTATGCCTCTCACTGTTGATATAGAACATGGGTGGCCGACCAATGTTTCTATCAATAGACCTTTGTCAGGGCTTAGGTTTGATCACACATTGCGGAGAATCCAAAATGTCACAGAGTTTCTTTTCCAAACTGCAGCCTATAGTGTAGAATACATCTAGCATGGTTGGTAGTGTTGTGTAGGATTAATACCTTCTTTCAGGAAGCAGCATATGGAAACAGGCTGAGGAGGAGTATTACAGTCATATGGTTTCATTTGAACCTCTCAGATGTATTGCATTCCATGACAGTGGTTAGGATGTACACAGGATGCCACAAACACACAGTCACAACACAATGGACATCCTTTTCAATTCAGTTTTATTCTCCAGATCTGGGTGACTATGTATGGGGCACATGAAACAGAGTGTGATGAGTAAGCCTGTCTGAGAGCTGAAGACTTGCGTTAGCTCCCAGAGCCTGTTAGGTGGTGCTGACTGTCAGAGTGGTGAGAAGTGGGCAGGGCGTGTTAGGCTTGAGTTAGTTAGAAGGACACACCCTGTAAACATGACACAACTCAACACAACACAACACAACACAATGTTTACGATCAAACCATTATGAACTCCCCCCTCTCTCTCTCTCTCTCTCTCTCTCTCTCTCTCTCTCTCTCTCTCTCTCTCTCTCTCTCTCTCTCTCTCTCTCTCTCTCGCTCTCTCTCTCTCTCTCGCTCCTCTCTCTCTCGCTCTCTCTCTCGCTCTCTCTCTCTGTCTCTCTCTCTCTCTCTCTCTCTCTCTCTCTCTCTCTCTCTCTCTCTCTGTCTCTCTCTCTCTCTCCCCTTTCTTTTTTTCTCTCAAGCCCCACCTATCTGTTGTCCGTATCTCCCTCCCATCTCAATCAGTCCTCTGTGTCCTGTGTCTCTGTCTGTTTTTCATTATTGTTTACTTTGGCCCTGTTCTGTTTCTCATCCCCCTTACGCTTTTTCTCCTCCCTGCCCATTCACTGTCTCTCTGTGTCTCTCTCTGTGTCTCTCTCTGTGTGTCTCTCTGTGTGTCTCTCTGTGTGTGTGTCTCTGTCTCTCTCTCTCTCTCACACACACACACACACACACACACACACACACACACACACACACACACACACACACACACACACACACACACACACACACACACACTGCGACAAGCATAAACATGACATAAAAATGCATGGAGGGGGAGCCAAGGACACCCAGGGTGGCCGTTGAGTTGCCTGCTGTGTGTGTGTGCGTGCGTGTATGTGTGTGTGTGTGTGTGTGTGAGGTAATTGAGGTCTGTCCTTGGTGTGTAGCTTGAGGTGTTGGAGCTAGCTAGGGAAAGCCACAGCTAGCCAAGTAGACAGGGGTCCACAGTGCAGCTGATATTCAGTCTGCCAACATAGAAATGTGTAGCTGCCATCTGAGTTACACACAGTTTTTCGGGTGACACAGTGACTTCTATATAAAAGGGATCACACTCTACCCTTCAAGAGAAATAGGCAGGATGGAAAAGAGCGAAGAGAGAGAGAGAGAGAGAGAGAGAGAGAGAGAGAGAACAGATTCTTGTGTTTCCCAGTCTTATCTGGTGATCAGTTAATAAACTCCTGTCTGAGAGAGATCAGAATACATCCAGGACTTTTAATCTTGCCATTCACTGGGCCATCTGGGTCGACAGAAGGGCATGGAAGGGCACAGTTAAGGTGTGTGTGTGCGCGTGTCCGTGCATGTGCGTGTGTCCATGCGCATGTGTGTGTGTGCATGTGTATGCGTGCGTGTGTGAAGGACATTGTTAAGGTCGATTTGATCAACACAATCAAGAGGAATAATCAGATCTCTATCACATCTGGCTCAGAGGGAGAAGGAGGGAGGAGATGTAGAGAGAGGGAGAGGATAGAGCTAGAGAGAGGGAGAGAGAGAGAGAGAGAGAGAGAGAGAGAGAGAGAGAGAGAGAGAGAGAGAGAGAGAGAGGAGGATAGAGCTAGAGAGAGAGGGGAGGATAGAGCTAGAGAGAGAGAGAGAGAGAGAGAGAGAGAGAGAGAGAGAGAGAGGAGGATAGAGCTAGAGAGAGAGAGAGAGAGGGGAGGATAGAGCTAGAGAGAGAGAGAGAGAGGAGGATAGAGCGAGAGCGAACGAGAAGAGGAAGAGACAGAGAGAAAGAGACAGAGAGAGGGGAGAGACAGAGAGAGGGGAATAGAGAGAGACACATAGAGAGTGAGAGAGAGAGAGAGAGACATAGAGAGTGTGTGTGTGAGAGAGAGAGAGAGAGAGAGAGAGAGAGAGAGAGAGAGAGAGAGAGAGAGAGAGAGAGAGAGAGAGAGAGAGAGAGAGAGAGAGAGAGACAGGCAGAGTTGTGTGCCAGTGCTTACTGCTCTGTGGTATGGAGTTGACAGATGGTGAAGGGTGGCAGGCAGGTCTCCCTCTGGTCTGACTGGCACTGTGCCACCAGTGGGAGGAAAACATGTTATTTTCTCTCCTAAAACCTGAGAAGTGTACTTCCTCCTGACTTCTGTTCACATGTCCGTCTGTTGCAGTTCCAGTCACACGACATGTGTGACCATCTCTCTCCCATGTCCATGTCCCTCCCTCTCTCTTTTGTGTTATTATTGTTGTATAACGGCTAACTGTGTGTGTGTGTGTGTGTGTGTGTGTGTGTGTGTGTGTGTGTGTGTGTGTGTGTGTGTGTGTGTGTGTGTGTGTGTGTGTGTGTGTGTGTGTGTGTGTGGTTGCGTGGGTGCGTGCGTGCGTACGTACGTGCGTGCGTGTGTGTTGTGCGGTGTGTGTGTGTAGATCTCCCAGATGATATCTGATGGGTGTCGAGAGGGTGTGACGGAGGCAGTTCTGAACCGCTACAACGCTGATCGCCCCTCGTCCTCGCAGGCCCCTCCCACTCTGCAGGTTACCACGGCAGCACCAACCACCACCTCTGCCGCCGCGTCCTTCTTCGCCAGGTAAGAGAAAAGCGGTACACCTTTATACGGTATAAACACACAGACAGACAGCTGGACGAACAGACACGCTGCAGGTTGCCTCAGCCCTTTGAGGAACGACAAGTGTGTGTGTGTCTGTGTTTGTGAGGCCTTGCAACCAGCTCTATATTCATAAGTTACATAATCCATAATAGAGACATTGAGAATGACAGTACATCAATAAAACACACACTACGCACGCACGCACGCACACACACACACACACACACACACACCCTAGTACAGTCGGTCAATAACTCAAGGCGATACATGAATAACTAACGTCAGAACATAAATAGCTCAGTGTCTGACAGTTATTAAGATATCTTGGTCGACATCTTCCTCTGGAAGACTTAATAATAACATTCTGTGCGACATTGACATCTTCCCTTCAAAGTTAGTCGAAGGAAGTAAAATAAAAGTCAAATAGCGGTGGATGGGACATTGGTAGTAACCGAAATGGTCAATACTTACAGTTGAAGTCGGAAGTTTACATACACCTTAGCCAAATACATTTAAACTCAGTGTTTCACAATTCCTGACATTTAATCCTAGTAAAAATTCCCTGTCTTAGGTCAGTTAGGATCACCACTTTATTTTAAGAATGTGAAATGTCAGAATAATAGTAGAGAGAATGATTTCAGCTTTTATTTCTTTCATCACATTCCCAGTGGGTCAGAAGTCTACATACACTCAATTTGTATTTGGTAGCATTGCCTTAACATTGTTTAACTTGGGTCAAACGTTTCGCATAGCCTTCCACAAGCTTCTCACAATAAGTTGGGTGAATTTTGGCCCATTCCTCCTGACAGAGCTGGTGTAACTGAGTCAGGTTTGTAGGCCTCCTTGCTCGCACACGTTTTTTCAGTTCTGCCCACACATTTTCTATAGGATTGAGGTCAGGGCTTTGTGATGGCCACTCCAATACCTTGACTTTGTTGTCCTCAAGCCATTTTGCCACAACTTTGGAAGAATGATTGGGATCATTGTCCATTTGAAAGACCCATTTGCAACGAAGCTTTAACTTCCTGACTGATGTCTTGAGATGTTGTTTCAATATATCCACATCATTTCCCTCCCTCATGTTGCCATATATTTTGTGAAGTGCACCAGTCCCTCCTGCAGCAAAGCACCCCCACAACATGATGCTGCCACCCCCGTGCTTCACGGTTGGGATGGTGTTCTTCGGCTTGCAAGCATCCCCCTTTTTCCTCCAAACATAACATTTACATTACATTTACATTTAAGTCACTTAGCAGACGCTCTTATCCAGAGCGACTTACAAATTGGTGCATTCACCTTATGACATCCAGTGGAACAGCCACTTTACAATAGTGCATCTAGATCTTTTAAGGGGGGGGGGGGGGGGCAGAAGGATTGCTTTATCCTATCCTAGGTATTCCTTGAAGAGGTGGGGTTTCAGGTGTCTCCGGAAGGTGGTGATTGACTCCGCTGTCCTGGCGTCGTGAGGGAGTTTGTTCCACCATTGGGGTGCCAGAGCAGCGAACAGTTTTGACTGGGCTGAGCGGGAACTGTACTTCCTCAGTGGTAGGGAGGCGAGCAGGCCAGAGGTGGATGAACGCAGTGCCCTTGTTTGGGTGTAGGGCCTGATCAGAGCCTGAAGGTACTGAGGTGCCGTTCCCCTCACAGCTCCGTAGGCAAGCACCATGGTCTTGTAGCGGATGCGAGCTTCAACTGGAAGCCAGTGGAGAGAGCGGAGGAGCGGGGTGGCGTGAGAGAACTTGGGAAGGTTGAACACCAGACGGGCTGCGGCGTTCTGGATGAGTTGTAGGGGTTTAATGGCACAGGCAGGGAGCCCAGCCAACAGCGAGTTGCAGTAATCCAGACGGGAGATGACAAGTGCCTGGATTAGGACCTGCGCCGCTTCCTGTGTGAGGCAGGGTCGTACTCTGCGGATGTTGTAGAGCATGAACCTACAGGAACGGGCCACCGCCTTGATGTTGGTGGAGAACGACAGGGTGTTGTCCAGGATCACGCCAAGGTTCTTAGCGCTCTGGGAGGAGGACACAATGGAGTTGTCAACCGTGATGGCGAGATCATGGAATGGACAGTCCTTCCCCGGGAGGAAGAGCAGCTCCGTCTTGCCGAGGTTCAGCTTGAGGTGGTGATCCGTCATCCACACTGATATGTCTGCCAGACATGCAGAGATGCGATTCGCCACCTGGTCATCAGAAGGGGGAAAGGAGAAGATTAATTGTGTGTCGTCTGCATAGCAATGATAGGAGAGACCATGTGAGGTTATGACAGAGCCAAGTGACTTGGTGTATAGCGAGAATAGGAGAGGGCCTAGAACAGAGCCCTGGGGGACACCAGTGGTGAGAGCGCGTGGTGAGGAGACAGATTCTCGCCACGCCACCTGGTAGGAGCGACCTGTCAGGTAGGACGCAATCCAAGCGTGGGCCGCGCCGGAGATGCCCAACTCGGAGAGGGTGGAGAGGAGGATCTGATGGTTCACAGTATCGAAGGCAGCCGATAGGTCTAGAAGGATGAGAGCAGAGGAGAGAGAGTTAGCTTTAGCAGTGCGGAGCGCCTCCGTGATACAGAGAAGAGCAGTCTCAGTTGAGTGACTAGTCTTGAAACCTGACTGATTTGGATCAAGAAGGTCATTCTGAGAGAGATAGCAGGAGAGCTGGCCAAGGACGGCACGTTCAAGAGTTTTGGAGAGAAAAGAAAGAAGGGATACTGGTCTGTAGTTGTTGACATCGGAGGGATCGAGTGTAGGTTTTTTCAGAAGGGGTGCAACTCTCGCTCTCTTGAAGACGGAAGGGACGTAGCCAGCGGTCAAGGATGAGTTGATGAGCGAGGTGAGGTAAGGTAGAAGGTCTCCGGAAATGGTCTGGAGAAGAGAGGAGGGGATAGGGTCAAGCGGGCAGGTTGTTGGGCGGCCGGCCGTCACAAGACGCGAGATTTCATCTGGAGAGAGAGGGGAGAAAGAGGTCAGAGCACAGGGTTGGGCAGTGTGAGCAGAACCAGCGGTGTCGTTTGACTTAGCAAACGAGGATCGGATGTCGTCGACCTTCTTTTCAAAATGGTTGACGAAGTCGTCTGCAGAGAGGGAGGAGGGGGGGGGAGGGGGAGGAGGATTCAGGAGGGAGGAGAAGGTGGCAAAGAGCTTCCTAGGGTTAGAGGCAGATGCTTGGAATTTAGAGTGGTAGAAAGTGGCTTTAGCAGCAGAGACAGAAGAGGAAAATGTAGAGAGGAGGGAGTGAAAGGATGCCAGGTCCGCGGGGAGGCGAGTTTTCCTCCATTTCCGCTCGGCTGCCCGGAGCCCTGTTCTAACGATGGTCATTATGGCCAAACAGTTTTATTTTTGTTTCATCAGACCAGAGAACATTTCTCCAAAAAGTACGATCTTTGTCCCCATGTGCAGTTGAAAACCGTAGTCTGGCTTTTTTATGGCGGCTGCGGGGTCCCATGGTGTTTTAACTTGCATACTATTGTTTGTACAGATGAACATTGTATCTTCAGGTGTTTAGAATTTGCTCCCAAGGATGAACCAGACTTGTGGAGGTGTACCATTTTCTTTCAGAGGTCTTGGCTGATATCTTTTGATTTTCCCATGATGTCAAGCAAAGAGACACGGAGTTTGAAGGTAGGCCTTGAAATACATCCACAGGTACACCTCCAAACACCTCTAAGCTGCTGACCCACCTGAATTGTGATACAGTGAATTATAAGTGAAATAATCTGTCTGTAAACATTTGTTGGAAAAATGACTTGTGTCATGCACAAAGTAGATGTCCTAACCGACTTGCCAAAACTATAGTTTGTTAACAAGACATTTGTGGAGTGGTTGAAAAACAAGTTTTAATGACTCCAACCTAAGTGTATGTTAACTTCTGACTTCAACTGTATGTATACACCTACTCCAGATACTAGTACTACCACAGCAATGTACTCTTCTGTCTGTGTTGATGCAGTTTACTAAGGTATTTTCAGAGCAGACATAAGATGACCCTCCAAATCCATAAATGTAGCTCCAAATCAAGTAGATGAAATGTGAGGGCAGATTCAGGGTTATATTTCACTAGGAGATACTTTGTTACATCCCCTCTCTAATCTTAACCTCAGCCCAAACTTCCTGTCCCGCTCTGCTGCAGAATCGTGTCGTTCATCCAGACAGCTCAAGACAGATTTAAAGGAGACACTTTCTTTTTTACAACCAAACATCTATTTTTCATGTTAATGGCATGTTACGGAAGGGTCCAGGCAGCTTTTTTGTGATTTCACGTGTTCTAGAGAAACTTACCCCATTCAGCAAATCACTTCCTCATCCTCGTTGTGTAGTATGGGGCCCCTGAAAAAACATGAACAAAATCTCAAACACCCCAAATGTCCTTTTAGAAACGGCAAAGCTCTCAGTATACTGATGCAGGTCTTTACACATGAAATTGACATTCCGAACTTTATCCGTAATGATATATTCCCTTTTGCTGCAAAGTTATTCCTATTTCCGAGTTGTCTGAGAGCCAAATAGCATTTCTCTGTAGCTTACACTTGGGTTTCCACTAGATAAAACAGACAAAATTGCCTATATCGTACAAATTCATGAAAACAAATATTTGCTTTTTGGTCTTAATTTAAGGTTAGGGTTAGACTAAGGTTAGCAGTGTGGTTAAGGTTAGGTTTAAGCTGAGAGTGGCGCATTGGTCTCAGGCACCGCATCGCAGTGTTGCGGCGTCACTACAGCCTGGAGTTCGATCCTGAGTAACAACCGTCCGTGACCGGGAGTCCCATAGGACGGCGCACAATTGGCCCAGGGTCATTAGGGGAGGGTTTGGACGACGGGGCTTCACCTGGCTTATCGCGCTCTAGGGACTCATTGTGGCGGGCCGGGTGCCTGCAGGCTAACTTCGGCTTGTCAGTTGAACGATGTTTCCTCCAACAAATTGGTGCAGCTGGCTTCCGGGTTAAGCGGGCGGGTGTGAAGAAGCAAGGCTTCGGAGGATGCATTACTCGACCTTCGCCTCTCCCGAGCCTGTTGGGGAGATGCAGCGATGAGACAAGATTGCAATTGGATATCACGAAATTGGGGAGAAAAAGGTTTAAAAATATATGATTATAATCAATATTTCTTAATAACAGATATAGGTGCATATAGGTATGGATAAAGTGACTAGGATAGATTTTAAGAATTAGACAACATTTTGATATAGACGGTGTTTATGACTTTGTGGCAGTGTTAACTAGCGACGACCATATACCTGGTCGCTTTGCCATGGATCAAATAAAAATTATTCATTGCATAATTTGTCAAGTTTCCCTTACGTTTGAGCTAGTCTGCATTAAAATGAAATAGGATCATTTTATAAATAATGCAATTGCGTGATACGATTGCATCTGAGAACCACGCTCCCCCATCTTCGCAAGATCAATTCGTTTTGCATGGCCCGATGCCACAGTTGTGAAGGGTTTGCTCATTTTTGCTCATTCCATTGATCCTAAAGAGAAATCTGGAGAACCGCTCCAAACCGTTCAATAGCTAGCCATATTACTGGAGTTTATATGATTTTTATTTCTAGTCTGGATTTGTGGCCACAATTTAGATAATCCATTTATATATAACTAGCTTAAATGATAACATAGAGAAAAAATAATATAGCTATTTGATCATGTCCATGTGTATGTCCAAATATTTATGCCGTCTGGAATCCTGCGCGGCTTATCAAACGGCAAGAGTCAGACAAACGTCAACCCTCAACATGTCAACAGCTCATTTAGACACGGTTTAGCCGAGACTCATCTCTTAACAAGTAGGTTGGTAGTCTTTCTCTGAAAAAAATGATTTGCACCTGACTTAAAGTATGCCTGTCTTAACTGATATGCTGCTCACATAACTTCCATTAGCTGGCTACGGTTAGCATTCTAGCTAGTTACACTGACAGCTGTCAGTCAGTGCCCTATGTGTTGTTATTTCTCTGCTACATGTGGAAATCACAACAACGTTCCCACCCCCAATTCCTGAATACCCCCAATTCCTGAATACCCCCAATTCCTGAATACCCCCAATTCCTGAATACCCCCAATAACAGAATACCCCCAATTACAGAATACCCCCAATAACAGAATACCCCCAATTACAGAATACTCCCAATTACAGAATTAGCAGCATGTGTCACTCTTCCAGGTGGAACCTAAACGAGAATTTCCGCTCTAGGACAGGAATTACTAGGCAACAGGATAGATAATAAACAGTAGCAGCAGCGTATGTGATGAGCAAACCCAAATTTTATCTGCTGAAACTATTTCTATTTTCTGCGGCGATTTCTGCTGAAAATCTGCGGAATTCTGTAGAAAGCTTTTTTTGGCTCTAGAGTACTAACATTATTTATTAACATTCGGAACATGGTTTTAAGTATTCAGATACCCTTGACTTTTCCCACATTTTACTATGTTACAGCCTTATTCTAAATTGGCTTATATAAATGTTTTTCCTCATCAATCTACACACAATACCCCATAATGACAAAGCAAAAACAGATTTTTTTGAAATTGTTGCAAATTTCTTAAAAATAAAAAACAGAAACACCTTATTTCCCTAAGTATTCAGACCCTTTGCTATGAGACACGAAATTGAGCTCAGATGCATCCTGTGTCCATTGATCCTCCATTGGAGTGTCCATTGGAGTCCACTTGTGGTAAATTCAATTGATTGGACATGATTTGAAAAGGCACACATCTGTCGATATAAGGTCCCACAGTTGACAGTGCATGTCAGAGCAAAAACCAAACCATGCGGTCGAAAGAATTGCGCTAAGAGCTCCGAGACAGGATTGTGTCGAGACACAGATCTGGGGACGTGTACCAAAAAATGTCTGCGGTATTGAAGGTCCCAAAGAACTCAGTGGCCTCCATCATTCTTAAATGGAAGAAGGTTGTAACCACCAAGACTCTTCCTAGAGCTGGCTGCCCGGCCAAACTGAGCAATCGGGGGAGAAGGGCTTTGGTCAGGATGGTGACCAAGAACCCGACGGTCACTCTGACAGAGCTCCAGAGTTCCTCTGTGGCGATGGGAGAACCTTCCAGAAGGACAACCATCTCTGCAGCACTCCCCCATTCAGGGTTTTATGGTAGAGTGGCCAGACGGAAGCCACTCCTCAGTAAAAGGCACATGACAGTCCGCTTGGAGTTTGCCAAAAGGCACATAAAGGAATCAGACCATGAGAAACAAGATTATCTGTAATGAGGAAACCAAGATTGAACTATTTGGCCTGAATGCCAAGTGTCACATCTGGAGGACCTGGCACCATCCCTATGATGAAGTATTGTAGTGGAAGGTACTGTGCGCAGATGGGATGGCGCTGTGATAGACGCTCCCTGCTTGTTTCTTCAGAAAAGTGGAGAACTTGGGCCTTTTCTAAAGAGGTATATCTGCTTCTATTAATGTTCTTGTGAAGTTCAGATGAACTCCTTTCTGTCAGCTGTGGAGGGGGTCTTTGCCAGACAGGAGGCCAGGGTCTGTGTTCTTGTAGAAAATAAATAACAATGTTAAATCTAGCAAATCAGGTTGAGTTCAATAACAGCCCTACAGTGGATCTCAAGCTTGGATGTGGATCTCAATCAGTGGATCTCAATCTCTCTCCTTAAGCAACACACACACACACACACACACACACACACACACACACACACACACACACACACACACACACACACACACACACACACACACACACACACACACACACACACACACACACACACACACACAGCCCATAAACCTGACAGTATGTCTCATACACACACAGCCCATACACCTGACAGTATGTCTCATATACACACAGCCCATAAACCTGACAGTATGTCTCATACATACACACACAGCCCATAAACCTGACAGTATGTCTCACACACACACAGCCCATAAACCTGACAGTATGTCTCAGACACACACACACACAGCCCATAAACCTGACAGTATGTCTCACACACACATAGCCCATAAACCTGACAGTGTGTCTCATACACACACACACACACACACACACACACACACACACACACACACACACACACACACACACACACACACACACACACACACACACACACACACACACACACACACACACACACACAGAGAGATATTTTAAAACAATGAGAGTAGTTAGCAAAAAATAATATCTGCTGCTTTTATAATTCATTCCCAACATGTCACTTGTTTTGATAGCTCCACCACGCCACTTTTGGTAACTTGTTAGCTACTAGCTACTAGCTAGCCTAAATGGCATGATGGAGCTGGAGTGACAAGTTGGGAAGCTTGCCAGGCTAACGTTAGCTAGTAAACTTCCCACCCCTATCTAGATACAGACAAACATGTAATTATCAAGAACAGATATTAGCTAGCTTGAGCAAAACTACTAGCTAGTTAATATATCTGTAGCTAGCTAAAGCATCAGAATGCTTACCTGGTCCACTAGCCCTCCTATTGTTGTGTCGGAGTGACCTCAGGTGCTCCACTGCAGTTTGACGCTGTATGTAGCAGATTGAATTCTGACAGTCTTTGCAGAAAAGTACTCCTCCATCCTCGCACAGTTCAGCTGGAAACTCCCTGGCCCTGACGCTGGCTGTTATTCTGGACACCAAGTGTTTACTCCTCAGCTCCTCTACTGTAAATCTGGGCATTTTTAGCTGCATAATGTTACTTCGCTCCTCAGACAGCTGCCATTCACTCACTGAGCTTCCTGCACCACTCACACAGGGGAGGGGCTACGGTTGGGAGAGTGGGACATCTCTGGCTACACTTTTGGGTGATTGAAATACATGAAAATGAAATGAAAATGCAAGTTCAGCATCAAGTCCATTTTAGTTCACTTTTCTATCAGCGGGCAGTGTACTTTTCGCTTTAGATTCCTATGCGTTCCAATTTGAAATTCTACAGATTTTCATCGGAATTCTGCGTGCACTGATTCCATGCGGGCCTGGTGATGAGTCAAAAGAGATTAGTGTGAAAAGGGTCAATGCAGATGTTCTAGGTAGCTATTGGTTAACTATTTAACTAACTATTTAGCAGTCTTATAGCTTGGGGGGTAGAGACTGTTCAGGGTCCTGTTGGTTCCAGACTTGGTGCACCGGTAACGCTTGCCGTGCGGTAGCAGAGAAAACAGTTTAGGTGGCCGTAGTCTTTTTTTAGGGCTTTCCTCTGACACCACCTGGTATAGAGGTCCTGGATGGCAGGGCCATTGATGGACAGAGAGTGGGATAGAAAGAGAGAGAGACAGAGAGGGAGGCTTTTTGTCTTTCTTTAATGATACATTCTCATTAAAAAAACAAATATCCCCTATACTGCATACTCTCCTTGCCCTCTACCACACAATACAACACCACAAATCCCAATAACCATCTTCCACAGCTGTACAGACGGCCCCACCGATGCACCATATCTCCTGAAACATCTCCACACTTTTTGTCATTTTATAGAACTCAAATTCCACCCTAAGGCACGCAGAGATCATCCCATTAAATAATAGTAAAGTCAGTGATGGCCCGACCAGAAAAAATCCTCCAGCTTGTGCTGCAGATCTGCGAGCAGACCAGCGGGGGGGTTGAGGAGGGCCAGTTTATGCCACAGGGAAGATGCTGCCAGGTTTTTGATTATCAGCACCCTCCCTCTATATGACACTTGGGACATGAGCCACCTCCACCTGGCCAGTCTTGACACCCCCTCCCAGTTCTTCCTGACCCACCTCTCCAAGCCCAGGTACACCCCCGAAATGTTAAGCCCTTCACAACCCCACTACAAACCCCCTGGAGGCAGAGGAGGGGCCCTATCCCTCCATGCCCCACATAACAGAGCTTTGCTCTTGCCCCAGTTCATCTTAGCTGACAAAGCTCCTTTGTACACCTTCAGACTTGTCTGTAGTGCCTGCATATCCTGACCACCCCTGACCATCACAGAAACGTCACCTGCATACGCCGACACTGCTATGCCTGTCAACACGCCATGCCTGTCCAGCACACTCCCTGCAGTATCCTGTGTAGGATGCCCCAGAAAGACTCAATGGCTAGTGTATATAACTGCCCTGATAGAGGGCATCATTGTCTACTGCCCCGCCTCACCCAGACTGGCCTACTGAGCCCCACTCCCACCTTGACTATACATGAAGCTCCAACATACAACATCTTCACACTGGTCAAAAACCTTTCCCCAAACCCAAACATCACCTTAAACAGACACGCATGGTCCACTCAGAGTCCAGATGGGACTTCAGTCTGCTAGCGAGAACCTTGGCAAATATCTTGTAGTCCACACAGAGCAATGCCAAAGGGCTCCAGCTCTTAAGTTCACACAAGTCCCCTTTTTTGGGCAGGAGAGTCGGAACGAGGTACTACAATATATAGTACTATGTGTATGTAGTAGAGAGACAGAAAGAGAGACAGAAATAGAGAGAGAGAGAGAGAGACAGAGAGCGAGAGAGAGACAAACAGACAGAGAGAGAGAGAGAGAGACAGAAAAAGAGAGAGAGAACGAGAGAGCGACAGAAAGAGGTACTACAATATATAATAGTATGTATATGTAGTAGTCTATTTAACTGTGTTGTACGTTAACTCATCTCTGGTATCTTTGAGGCAGACACTGTAACTGTTTCCTCCTGGATGTATTGCAGACTCTTCCCTCCCTGTGTGTTCTCTAGACTATCCTCCCTCACACACTGACGGGCAAACTGCTTCTGGCAATCTCACTGTCAAACTGTTAAGTGCTTATACTCATGATGTATATTATAGAATGCATGGTTAAGGTCTATATGCACTATGTGCCACATACATTACGTCCTGTATAAACATTACATTGTATTGTATACACACTCTCCATAGCTATCAGGCTGCGTCAGACACTGTAAATGTTTACTTTAATGGCGAGGTGAGCTAGCTGGGAGAAAGATATACTTGAATGCAATATACACGCACACAAACACACATACACTCACACACATACCTATGAGGTACGACACTCCATAACTCTATTTAGGAAATTCATTTTGCTCCCTCCCAGGAATGTTATTGATTCCCGGTTTTCATCACTCTGTAGGTTTCCCCTTTGGCTCATATGGGAGAGACGGAAGGGAAGGGAAGGGAGAGACAGAGACGTGTGTGATTTATGAGTGTCATGCTCCTGTGTAGCAGACAGTGTTGGCTGTGTTCAAGCTGTAAAGCAGGTGAAAAGAGATGGAGGTCATAAATTGTGTGGAGGTGTGGAGGTGTGTGTGTGCGATTGTGTGTGTGTTTTTGTGTTTCTGTCTGTCGCTCCTGTGTCTGACAGGTAACAAGGCCACTACTTGAACACACACACACACACACCTAGAGGACATTCCACACACTCTCTGTCCTGTCTATGTATAGATATATGACAGCTGTGTGTTAAACGGTGCAGGTGTCACGACCTGTATGTCTGGATGAGGAAGTATGTGTGTGTGTGTGTGTGTGTGTGTGTCCAAACTGTCCGATTTTCCATCGCTGCAATTTATGGTCCTTTCTGATGTCTGACTTCCTCTACTCTCTCACCCCCTTTGCCCTTTCTGACTCTCCTCTCCTCCCCTCCCATGCCCTATCCTCCTCTCCCCTCTTCTCTTTTCCTCTCCCCTCTTCTCTTCTCTTTTCCTCTCCTCTCACTACTCAGAGTATTGACAGCATGGAGAACAATGAAAGTAAGAGGAGATGTGTAGATGATGCATCCAGTATGTGAGTGGGAGATAACTCCGAAACAGAGGAGAGGAAACATGTAACGCTAAACAGATGAAGCAAGAAAGGCGCATTTCTTTTCTTCTCAGCTTGAGCAATAGTCCCACTTTCGAGGTGCTTGAACGTTGAGCTGTGTGTGTGAGTGTGTGTCTTTTCATGGAATAAGAACGACGGTTTACGTTTAATTGGGAACACAATGACTTCCGTGACTGTTCATTTTCTACTGCATGTCAGACCGTCATAAGTGTCCTATTTCATTGCATGTACAAGTGGGTATTCTGTACGTGGAAATGAGTTCCCCTGAGAGAGGGGTTGTGTTGACGACGACCCTGGAGCAATTAGTGCCTTGCTCAAGGGAAGATCAAGGGAAGATCACAGATTCTTCACCTTGTCGGCTCGGGGATTCGAACTAGCAACCTTTCGTTACTGGCCCAACGCTCTAACCGCTAGGCTTCCTGTCACCCTCTAGGCTTCCTGTCACCCTCTAGGCTTCCTGTCACCCTCTAGGCTTCCTAAGCCTAATCTGAGACACACATGGTTTTCTCCTACATTCCTGTGTTTGTGTGTGTGTGTGCTTGCCTGTGTGAATTTGCATGTTTGTGCGTGTGTGTGGGTTTGTGTGTGTATGCGTGCACACTGCACATGCTTGTGTGTGTGTGTGTGTGTGTGTGTGTGTGTGTGTGTGTCTGTGTGTGTGTCTGTGTGTGTGTGTGTGTGTGTGTGTGTGTGTGTGTGTGTGTGTGTGTGTGTGTGTGTGTGTGTGTGTGTGCGTGTGCGTGTGCGTGTGTGTGTGTATCAGTGGAGGCTGCTGAGGGGAGGACGGCTCATAATAATGTCTGGAAAGGAGCTAATGGAATGGCATCAAACACATGGAAACCTTAAGTTTGATGTATTTGATACCATTTCACCTATTCCGCTCCAGCCATTACCACGAGCCTGTCCTCCGCAATTAAGGTGCCACCAACCTGCTGTGGTGTGTGTGCTTGTGTGTGTGTGCGTGTGCGCGTGTGTGTGTGTGTGGGGGAATGATGGAGGCAGTCATGCATTACTGATAAGCCTGTGGTTGACTCGCTCTTTTGCTTCCAGACGTGTCCAGCATACATCTCCTCTCATTACACACACCCCTCTTTCTTTCTCTCTCTATCAACACAACAAGGTCTCATGGTTTTATCAATTTGACTTCAGATTCTGACGTTTGTCCACGTTTCGCCAAACGTCAAATTTCGAGTTTCTCCAAATGTCAAATTTCGACAGTTAAGTTTAGTATAGCGTTACGGTTACAACAAAAACAACTCGACTGTTACGTTGAGGGTTAAGGTTTAAATTCAAGAAAAAAACTTGATGGTTAAGTTTAGGCATTAGTTCCGAATGGTTAGGGTAAGAGATAAGGGTTGCGATAGGGTAAAACAAACAAAGTCATAAAACGAGTACTTAGCACCAGGATTGAACACGCAATACTCAGAGTTGGAGCACGCGGCTAATGCCCATCCACAACACCCTAGCAAACCACAAGCCTAATTGATGGTGTCCCATTTGTTGTTATTTCTCTCCAACGTGGACATCAGCACAACGTTCCCAGCCCCAATTCCAGAATACGTACTAGCAGCCTGTGTCAGTCTTCGAGGTGGAACCTAAAGGAGAATATCCACTCTGAGAGAGAGAGAGAGAGAGAGAGAGAGAGAGAGAGAGAGAGAGCAAGAGAGAGAGAGAGCAAGAGAGAGAGATGAGCAAGAGAGAGAGATGAGCAAGAGAGAGAGATGAGCACGAGAGAGAGATGAGCAAGAGAGAGAGATGAGCAAGAGAGAGAGATGAGCAAGAGAGACAGATGAGCAAGAGAGACAGATGAGCAAGAGAGACAGAAAGCGGTACTACAATATACAGTAGTACAGTTGAAGTCGGAAGTTTACATACACATTAGCCAAATACATTTAAACTCAGTTTTTCACAATTCCTGACATTTAATTCTAGTAAAAATCCCCTGTCTTAGGTCAGTTAGGATCACCACTTTATTTTAAGAATGTGAAATGTCAGAATAATAGTAGAGAGAATGATTTATTTCAGCTTTCATTTCTTTCATCACATTCCCAGTGGGTCAGAAGTGTACATACACTCAATTAGTACTTGGTAGCATTGCCTTTAAATTGGTTAACTTGGGTCAAACGTTTCGGGTAGCCTTCCACAAGCTTCCCACAATACGTTGGGTGAATTTTGGTACATTCCTCCTGACAGAGCTGGTGTAACTGAGTCAGGTTTGTAGGCCTCCTTGCTCGCACACTCTCTTTCAGTTCTGCCCACACATTTTCTATAGGATTGAGGTCAGGGCTTTGTGATGGCCACTCCAATACCTTGGCTTTGTTGTCCTTAAGCCATTTTGCCACAACTTTGGAAGTATGGTTGGGGTCATTGTCCATTTAGAAGACCCATTTGCAACCAAGCTTTAACTTCCTGACTGATGTCTTGAGATGTTGCTTCAATATATCCACATAATTTTCCTTCCTCATGATGCCATCTATTTTGTGAAGTGCACCAGTCCCTCCTGCAGAAAAGCACCCCCACAACATGATTCTGCCACCCCCGTGCT
>NC_074680.1:7407379-7414879 GCF_029448725.1 Salvelinus fontinalis | reverse complement strand
AACCTTCTTGCCACAGCTCGCATTGATGTGCCATCCTGGATGAGCTGCACTACCTGAGCCACTTGTGTGGGTTGTAGACTCCGTCTCATGCTACCACTAGAGTGAAAGCACCGCCAGCATTCAAAAGTGATCAAAACATCAGCCAGGAAGCATATGAACTGAGAAGTGGTCTGTGGTCACCACCTGCAGAACCACTCCTTTATTGGGGGTGTCTTGCTAATTGCCTATAATTTCCACCTGTTGTCTATTCCATTTGCACAACAGCATGTGAAATGTATTGTCAATCAGTGTTGCTTCCTAAGTGGACAGTTTGATTTCACATAAGTGTGAAAGCTACATTGGAGTTACATTGTGTTGTTTAAGTGTTCCCTTTATTTTTTTGAGCAGTGTATTTGCAGAAATCCATTCAGGTGTATTTAGTGGCTTTTGGCGAATGTGTTCTAATGATCTAAAGTCACGCTGTAGCTACAGCCTGTAAAGACACAGTCCAGTTCAAAGTGAATGATGGCAGGCTCTTGTGGCAAATGACTTATTTGCATATAGGCCTATTGTAGCTCTGATTAGCTATGTTGCACTGGTCTGTTTAGAGTCCAGTCCTGGACAAGACAGATGTTTTTATTAGGTTTTATTTACTGCAGTGTCTATTAATTGTCCAAATGCACAGTCCACTTAAACAACTCTCTCCAGCACTGTACCTGTGACTCCTACTCAAATCATTAGCCTTTGCGGTGAGACCTGAGCTGCAATGTCAATAGGAGCTATAGGAACATTGGACGTGCTACATACACTCTCTCTCTGTGTGTGTGCATACTGTATACGTGTGCACGTGTGTGACTTATGTTGGAGACCTCTCCCCTTTACAGCCCAGGTCTCCCAATTAGCCTTAACTCATCGTTTGGGAAAAACAGAATACTCTCTCTCTCTCTCTCTCTCTCTCTCTCTCTCTCTCTCTCTCTCTCTCTCTCTCTCTCTCTCTCTCTCTCCTCTCTCTCTCTCTCTCTCTCTCTCTCTCTCTCTCTCTCTCTCTCTCTCTCTCTCTCTCCCTCTCTCTCTCTCTCTCTCTCTCTCTCCTCTCTCTCTCTCTCTCTCTCTCTCTCTCTCTCTCTCTCTCTCTCTCTCTCTCTCTCTCTCTCTCTCTCTCTCTCTCTCTCTCTCTCTCTCAATTCAATTTCAATTCAATTCAATTGACTTTAATGACATGGTAGGTTCGTTATTACTTACATTGTCAAAGTATACATATCGAAAAATAAAAATCAAATATATATGTATATATATACAAAATATATATATATTTATATATAAATAAATGGTGGGACCAACAGCAATAATAACAGTAGTAGTGGACATGGGATTACCATTAACAACAACAACAATATTAATCAGAACAACAATAAATTAAAGCAACAGTAGTAGACCAGTGTCAATATGACTTGAGAAGACATATGACCTGGTATGAAAGACAAAACAAAACTAAGCTAAATGGGAAATATTATCAATATTACTTTGCATTTTTCACTGGCTGTCCCTCAGGTTGTGGCAGGAGGACACATATTTGGCTGCCAAAACTGCACATTTTGGCTTTTCACCCAATAAATATTTGATTTTTTCTTCATCTTTTATAGTTTCAAATTCTTTGTATTGAGTTATAATTTTGGGAAAGAAATATGCTCTTAGGTCTGAGTATTTGTCACAGTGTAGTAGGAAATGCACCTCTGTCTCTACCTCTCCTCTGGAGCAGAGTGAGCACAGCCTGTCCTCTCTGGGCAGCCAGGTTTGTCTGTGACGACCGGTCTCTATAGCCAGACGGTGCTCACTGAGTCTGTACCTAGTCAATGTTTTCCTCAGTTTTCTATCAGTCACAGTGGTCAGATAGTCTGCCACCATGTACTGTCTGTTTAGAGCCAAATAGCATTGAAGTTTACTTTGATTTTTTGTGGTGTCTTTCCAATAGGTTATATATTTTTCTTTTTGTTTTGTGATGATTTGGTTGGGCCAGATTTTCTGAGGGCTGTCCCGAGGCTCTATGGGGTTGGTTTGGGTTGGTGAACTGAGCCTCAGAACCAGCTGGCTGAGGGGACTCTTCTCTGGTTTCATCTCTTGACATTGTAGAGCTGTGTGATGGAATGTTTTAGGGTCACTTGTTTTTAGATGGTTGTAAAATTTGATGGCTCTTTTTTCTATTCGAATGAGGAGGGGGTATTGGCCCAATTCTGCCCTACATGCGTTATTTGGAGTTTTTCTTTGTACTTGCAATACAGTCTTGCAAAACTCTGCATGCAATATTTCAGTTGGATGTTTGTCCCATTTAGTGAATTCATTATTAGAGAGTGGACCCCATACTTCACTGCCATATAGAGCAATTGGTTCTATAACTGATTGAAAAATTTTGAGCCAGATTCTAATTGGAATTTCAATTTTGATGTTCCTTTTAATGGCATAGAATGCTCTTCTTGCTTTGTCTCTCAGCTCATTCACAGCCATGTGAAAGCTACCTGTGTTGCTCATATTTAGTCCTAGATATGTGTAGTTTTTGGTGTGTTCTAATAGAACTGTGTCCAAATAGAATTTATATTTGTCATCCTTATTTCCCCACCTTTTTTGGAATATCATTATATTTGTTTTTTTTAGGTTAACGGTCAGAGCCCAGGTCTGACAGAACCTGTGAAGACGATCTAGGTGCTGCTGTAACCCCTCTTTAGTGGGAGACAGCAGCACCAGGTCATCTGCGTACAGCAGACACTTGATTTCAGTGTTGTGTAGGGTGATACCAGGTGCTGCCGATTCTTCTAATGTTTTTGCCAATTCATTAATGTAGATGTTAAATAATGTTGGACTTATTGGGCAGCCCTGTTTCACTCCCCGCCCCTGAGAGAAGAAGTCTGTTTGCTTGTTGCCAATTTTAACCGCACATTTGTTTTTAGTGTACATTGATTTAATAAAATCATATGTTTTCCCTCCAATACCACTTTCTATTAGTTTATAAAAAAGACCTTCGTGCCAAATTGAATCAAATGCTTTCTTGAAATCTACAAAACACGAGTAGATTTTGCCTTTGTTTTGGTTAACTTGTTTATCAATTAGAGTGTGGAGGGTGTAAATGTGGTCTGTTGTACGATAATTTTTCAGAAATCCAATCTGGCTTCTGCTCAGGACGTTGTGTTCGTCAAGGAAATGATGTAGTCTGCTATTTATAATACTGCAGAGAATTTTCCCCAAGTTGCTGTTAACGCAAATTCCTCTGTAATTATTTGGGTCAAATTTGTCTCCATTTTTATAGATTGGTGTGATCAATCCCTGGTTCCAAATATCGGGGAAAATACCTGCAGTGAGGATAATGTTGAAGAGTTTGAGTATAGCCAATTTGAATTTGTGGTCTGTATATTTGATCATTTCATTTAAAATACCATCAGCACCACAGGCCTTTTTGGGTTGGAGATTGCATAGTTTTTCCAATAATTCTTCTTCTGTAATTGGGGTATCTACAGGATTCTGATAGTCTTTGACTGCTAATTCAAGGATTTGTAATTTTTCTTGTATATCTTTTTGTTCTGGGCTCTTTGTTATATTGCTGTAGAGGTTTGCAAAGTGATTTCTCCACATATCCCCATTTTGGATAGCCAATTCCTCATGATGAGGTTTGTTTAATTTATTCCAATTCTCCCAGAAGTGGTTTGATTCTATGGATTCCTCAATTCCATCCAGCTGATTTCTAATGTGCTGTTCCTTTTTTGTTCTTAGGGTGCGTTTGTATTGCTTCAGTGTTTCCCCATATTGAAGGCGTATATTTTTGTTGTCTGGTTCTCTGTGTTTTTGATTAGATATATTTCTCAATGACTTTCTTAGATTTTTGCAATCATTATCAAACCATTTTTCATTATCTGTTATTTTTGGTTTGCTCTTATGCTTCTTTAGATTAGCCAAGGAGGCTAATTTGTCAAATATAAAGTTTATGTTTCTAACGGCCAAATTTACACCTTCATTGCTGAAGGAGAATGTTAAGGCTAAAAAGTTGTCCAGGAGAGATTGTATTTTTTGGCTACTAATTGCTTTTTGGTAGATGTCTGTACTGTTTGCACTCCATCTATAGGCTTGTTTAGTACCATGTAATTTATTGGGCCGTGATGCTTCATGGTTGGGTTCTGCTCTTCTCAGATACACTGTGATTTTACTGTGGTCTGAGAGAGGTGTTAGTGGGCTGACTGTGAAGGCTCTGAGAGACTCTGGGTTTAGGTCGGTGAGGAAGTAGTCTACAGTGCTGCTGCCAAGGGATGAGCTGTAGGTGTACCTACCAAAAGAGTCTCCTCTCAGCCTGCCATTGACTATGTACAGACCCAGTGTTCGACAGAGCCTCAGGAGCTGTACTCCGTTTTTGTTTTTCACTTTGTCATAGTTGTTTCTGTGGGGGTATGTGGGGAGGGAAAGGTTATTGCTTCCTGGTAGGTGTTTATCCCCATGACTGTTAATAGTGTCTTGTTCTTCTGCTGTTCTAGCATTCAGGTCTCCACAGACCAGTACGTTGCCTTGGGCCTGAAAGTGACTAATCTCTCCCTCTAGAATAGAGAAGCTCTCTTCATTGAAGTAGGGTGACTCTGAGGGGGGAATGTATGTGGCACAGAGGAAGACGTTTTTATCTGTCAAGATAGCCTCCTTGTTGATTTTTAACCAGATAAAGAATTCTCCTGTTTTGATCAATTCGATTGAATTAATTAGTTCAGATTTATACCATATTAACATTCCCCCTGAGTCTCTGCCCTGTTTGATTCCTTTTAATTTAGTGGATGGTATGATTATCTCCCTATAACCTAGTGGACAGCCAGTGGAAACATCACCTCTGCACCATGTTTCCTGTAGTACTACAATATCAACATCATCAATTTCTTTCAGGAAGTCTGGGTTTCTGCTCTTTAGCCCAAAAGCAGAGGACTTCAATCCTTGTAAATTCCAACATGCAACGTAAAAAGACTTCATAACTTTTTTTTTTCTCTCTCTTTTCTTTACCTTTCAAAATGAGACAAACATTCACAATCCAAGAAGAACCATTAACAGGATTTTTCAATTAAAGTAAACTATTATTTTGCAAATGTGATTTGTTTATCATTTAAGATGATGACACAAGAATTTGTGTCATGCTACTTGGGTGGGTGTAGTGTGAGGATGGTGGTGTTCTTGTGCTCATCTTACCATGACCCTCGGCCTATCACATGTGAGCATAGTAGACTCAGCATTTGTTTAATGTCACTCATTTGGTTGGTGGGGGCTGGGCCAGTTGCTCCTCTCACAGCCTGTGCGTAGCTCTGCCTGCTGGGCTGTGGCTCCTCCAGGTGTGGGTCTGCGGTGGGGAGGAGGGGGGTGGTAGGCCTCATCTGGGTGGCTCTGAAGCTGGGCTGGGGTGGTCTGTGCTGCGCTGGCTGTGGTGGGCATTGAGGTTGGTGGTGCTGTGGTCGTGGCTGGGGGGTCCAGGGTGCTGGTCCGGGGTGTTGTGTCGGTGATCTCGGAGGGGTGGAAATTGCTCCGCTGTTCCTGGGTGGACAGGTCGGGCTGCGGTTTAAAGCGACGTCCTTGAGAGTCTTGGCAAAGATGGGGACTGTCTCCCTGTACAGGTGAACATGGTCATAGAGACAGTCCAGATCGAGGGTGGGATGGTGGGCCAGGTGTACATTGGGTCGCAGGGCACAGTCCCGGGATAGGCTGGCGTTTATTCTTTGGATTGTGGCAGGGTGGAAGTCCCTCCTCTGTAGAAGGGTTGACACTATGATTCTTGAGTTGGGGAAGATTGCGGAGGCCTTCTCAATCACTCCCCGTAGTGAAGTCGCCACCCTCTCCTGCTGAGCATGCAGGTCGTTGCTTCCGGTATGTATAATTATGTGGCTTGGCGACCCGAGATGGGCCTTATCAAGCAGCTCCATGGCACTTTGCGTTGTTGGGCACCGCACCTTTCTTGTTTTGTGTCTAGGGAAAAGTTTCTTCTCCTGGACATACTTCCCATTTGAGTCCATTAACAGGACGATGCCAGCCAGTGTTTCTTCTGGACTGGGGGGGGCAGAGTGGGGGCTGGTGGGTGTTGGAGCTGGGGTGTGGCTGGCCTGTGTCGGTGCCACTGTCAGTGGGAGGCTGTTCTGTGGGTTGAGGAGGAGGGGTGCAGCAGGCAGGGCTGGGGAAGTCTGGCTGGTTGAGCTGGACTCCTCTGCTGTGTGAGGGCAGGTCATAGAGTGGTGATTTATCTGCTCCTGCAGCCTGTCCTCTGCTCTCTTTCTCTCCTGCAGCTCCTCTCTTAGTGTAGTCAGCTCCTTATTGCTGCTCTGCCTGTCTTTTTGGAGCTCTCTCACCCCCTGTGTTAGATCAGCCAGCTCTCTCTTGAGCCCGTCTCTCTCTTGCTGAACCTCTTTCAGCTGTGTTGCAAGGCTGCTGTCCTGCTCTGTCCTCACCTTGGTTAGGAGCTCCTCTAAGGTGTGGTTGTCTGGTTGCTGCTTGCTCACGCTCTCCCTGAGCAGGACCACCTCCCCCTCCAGTTTGGTGAACTCATCCCTCATGGCAGCCATGGTGGTGAGGAGGGCCTGAGCCTGCTCTGCACTGAGGGGGTCGCTCTCCTCCTGTGGCGTGTCCTCCACTATGGTGGGAAGAGAGTTGCTGGATGTGCCTTTTTGGGTGGGGAGGGTAGGGGTGAGGGTGGTGCTGGTGGAGTTTGTCTTGTGGGAGGGCATGTCACTGGTGGTGTTCTTCTCTCTCTCCGCTCTCTCCTTAATGGTCTGAAAGTCTGTTTCAAACAGCCTGATGTTACCTTGCACCATGACAGTCCCAGTCTTGTAGAGGTTGATTGTTATCATGGTGCTGTCAGGGTCGTCTGTCTCTTTGATTTTCAGCTTCCACCCATTACAGATTCCCTCTTTCTTTATGCATGGGTAGTGAGAGCAGACTGCTGAGCGCCATGCATTTGGCTGGTCAGTGAGGAAGATGAGATTACTCACGTCACCGTTTTTGTAGAGGTCTGCAAAAAGGGTTTCTGGCCTCTCCTCTAGTAGTTTCTGTTTGAAAGCTTTCCTCATTGTGTCATTTTTGGCCTTTTTTGGGTAGAGAATGGATTCTGCGCTGAGGGGGAGTGGGGACGTGGTGTCTGTGCGCTCTGCTACTACCGCTACTGCTGCGCTGTTCTGCTGCCCCGTTGCCATGGCAACCGATTTGTTCGTCTGCTGTTCGCGCTACTTTAGAAAAAAACAGCAAAAAGAGTGAAAAATCCTCACACAAAAAAATGAAGATATGTTTACCGTTAGTCCGTGCTGCTTTTTGGGTTTCTCACTCAGTTTGGTCGTTTGATGTAGTTGTATTAACTGCCCTTGCTAGGTTTGTTATAGCTCGTTTCTTCTGGCTAGCTTGTTATTCTGCTGGCTAGGTCTTTGTTGTGTAGCTAGCTAGCTAGACTCTAAACGTCTTAACTTGAGGCGCAAAGTTACTTTTTTTTTTCTATTCTGAATGAATAGAGTTGCTGTTCATCACTTCTTGTCT